>NW_011439057.1:0-658 GCF_000754665.1 Bison bison bison
GGTTCGTCGGCGAGTTTGGCGATCTGGTCGCGGATGCGCGACGGCTCCTTGAGGGCGACGTCGACGGTGAGCCGGCGGCCGGTGAGTTCGGGAATCAGCGGGTTGGGCATTGGTCAAGTCCTCTCAGTAGAGCGAGATTTCGGCGTCGGTGGCGTCGGCTGCGCCGGTGATGGCGTATCCGACTGCGATGCCGGCAGCCTTGGTCGCTGCGGTGCCGTTCGCGCCGACCTGGACTTCGGCGCCGGCGGCGATCGCACCCGAGGCGGTCACCCGAACGACACGCGAGTTACCGCGCACCACGCGGACGAGCTGGCCGATCGCTGCGTCGTCGCCGGCCACGCCGCACGCGCGGACACCAGTCGGCGGCCGGCGCGACCGCGATATTGCCGCCGTCGGTGCGGTTACCGGACACCGCGAGGAAACGGCGCGCAGTCACCGCGGCGGTAGCTTCGGCGGTGATGTCGGCGCCGGGGTCATACACCGACACCTGGCGAATCGTTGTCGACATTCGTCAGACTCCTATCGTTCGGTTGGTTCGCCGCCGCCGGGCGGCGGCAACTTGCCGGGGCGCGCCGGCGGCGCCCTCGAGGTCCTCGGGATGAACGCGCTCGCCGCCACGATCACTCGCCGGCCTGATGCTGCGGCGACGTCGTAGAGG
>NW_011439058.1:0-644 GCF_000754665.1 Bison bison bison
GAGTGAAAAAGGCAACAGGTCAAAAACTCTATTCCTCATATTTGTCCCTCCACGAGTGAAACCACAATGTGTCTGAGAACCACAATGGCTCGAAGATAATCCCTACAATGAAAGCTAGCCATATGAAATTGTCCTTGGGGTGCCCTTTTAGAACTCAGAACCCCACAGAGAAAAGAAGCCATCATTTAACGTGTCACAGAGCAGATTGTAAGGAAAAACCGTACAACAAATATTGGGCAGCAACTGAATGGAGACTTGGGATGAAGACTCCATTTGAAGGTCTTGAAAGCTCAGTTGAGGAAGCAATTCTCCCTTAGACAAGAGAGCCTGGAGGCTTTTTTTTTTCTCCATAAATATTATACATAACAAATTCAGTCATGCAAATAGACAAGTGAAAAAACAACCAAAAATTTTTTTGATAAGTTTCACAAACAATAAAAAAGGGTAGAAGTCTACTGAGCCTTAAGCTAAGAAGCCAAACCAAAAGTCTTTTGGCAGATTTTAGTTTTAAACCCCACAGCTGTGACCCATGTAACATTTTAACAGCTGAATGACTTAAAATACACTGTTATTTTGTTCAGAATAAAGCCATGCTTGTCATATTCTTTTGTTCTTATTTCTCTATTCTCTAGAAAAAACATATC
>NW_011439059.1:0-598 GCF_000754665.1 Bison bison bison
CTGTTTCGGGAGCAGAGTATGATCAGCCACTTGATTAGTGCATGATAGCCACGTGATAACTGCATGATCTGTCACATGATCACTGTATGATCATTCATGTGATCAGTGCATGGGCAGTCATGTGATTAGTGCATGATATAGACGTGACCAGTGCATGATCCTTTATTGAACAGTGCATGATCAGTCACGTGACCGGTACATGGTAGCTACGTGATTATTGCATGATCAGCCACGTGAGCAATGCATGATAGCCACGTGTTCAGTGCATGATCAGTCACGTGATCAGACCATGAACAGTCACGTGATCAGTGCATGATCAGTCACGTGATCAGTTCATGATCAGTCAAGTGATCTGTGCATGATCTGTCACATGATCAGTGTATGATCATCCACGTGATCAGTGCATGGGCAGTCATGTGATTAGTGCATTATATAGACCTGATCAGTGCATGATGGTCTCGTGATCAGTGATGATCAGCCAAGTAATCAGTGCATGATAGCGAACTGATCAGTGCATGATCAGTCACCTGATGAGTCCATGATCAGTCACGTGATCGGTACATGGTAGCTACGTGATCATTGCATGATCAGCCACGAT
>NW_011439060.1:0-607 GCF_000754665.1 Bison bison bison
GTGGTTTTCGAGCGGCGGCCCCAGGGTGCGGTTTCTCACGAGGTACGATGGCGAGGTCAGTGAGCCTCTCGTGGTTCGCCATGGCGGCTGGGAACGCCCATTGCGTGCGCTCCTGGGTCCCCAAGGATCGGCATGCAGTGGGCGCGGCGGAGGGGTGCGGACCACAGATAAGGGAACTGGAACCTCATGGAGCAGGGAACCACGTAGTCCGCCCTCTGTTGGCACAACCTGGCGGTCGCAGAAAGGCCTCGCCTTTGGGCTCAAGGCCTTTACCGCTCCGCCCCTTTGCTGAAAGGTCAGAGCCGCGCGGTTTTCCCAAGCAGCCTAGTGTCCGCTGCAAGTCCAAGGGCCAGAACCCTGAACTCTGGCTGGCCCAGCCCTGCCTCTGGCACTTTGGAGGCCAGCGGGCCCTTGACCACCTGCTGGGATGGGAAAGGGAAGGGTCCACGAATTGCACCCTAGAAACTTAGTAGGGTGCATGGGTTTCAAAACCCGGTGGCCGCCAGGCAGAAACAGGGAGAGGGCACCGTGCTGCCCTTTCATGGCAGCATCTGTGGCTGTCCTGCTGAGGGGGCCTTTCCGATGGGGACCGTGTGCAGTCAAGTTT
>NW_011439061.1:0-759 GCF_000754665.1 Bison bison bison
TCATACACTGCTCACCGAAGTGATCATGCAATGATCATGTGGCTATCATGCACTGCTCACATGGTTGATCATGAAATGATCACGTAGCTACAATGTACTGGTCACCTGACTGGTCATGCACTGATCACGTGACGATCATGCACAGATCACGTGACTAATCATGAACTGATCATGTGTCTATAATGCAATGATTCTAACGTTAGATATCATACACTGATCATGTGCCTGTCATGCACAAATCACTTGACTAATCATGTACTGATCACGTGACTGATCATGCACTGATCACCTGACTGTTCATGCACTGATCACGTGGCTGATCATGCACTGATACCGTGACTGAGCATGGACTGATCACATGACTATCATGTAGTGATCAAGTGACTTAATGGTGCTGATCATGTGACTGATCATGCGCTGATCATGTTTGCTATCATACACTGATCATGTGCCTCTGGAGGCAATGAACAAAGAGCTGAGTAGGCAGGAATCAGTCGGCAGGCAGTAATCATGGAACTCAGCTGGGAGGAATCATGCTGCTCAGCTGGCAATAATCAAGTAGATGAGCAGGCAGGAATTACGCAGCACAGCTGGCAATTGTCAAGCAGATGACAGGCAGGAATCATGAAGCTCAGCTGGCAATTGTCAAGCAGGTGAGCAGAGAGTAATCAAGCTGCTCAACAGGCCATGATCACGTGGCTGATCATGCACTGATCACGTGGCTGATCATACACTGATCACGTGCCTGGTCATGCACAG
>NW_011439062.1:0-571 GCF_000754665.1 Bison bison bison
GAAATGATCATGCACTGTTCACGTGACTGATCATGTACTGATCACGTGACTGACCATGCACTGATCACGTGGCTATCATGCTCTGCTCACGTGGATGATCATGCAACGATTACGTAGCAACCATGTACTGGTCACGTGACTGATCATGCACTGATCACGTAATTGATCCTTCACTGATCACGCGGCTCATCATGCGCTGATCACGTGACTGATCATGCACTGATCACGTGACTGATCATGCACTGATCAGTTGGCTATCAAGCACTGATTACTTGCCTGATCATACACTGATCACGAGACTGATAATGCACTGATCATCTGGCTATCATGCACTCACTACCTGGCTATCGTGCACTGATCACGTGGCTGATCATACACTGATCACGAGACTGATCATGCACTGATCACGTCTATATCATGCACTGATCACATGACTGCCCATGCACTGATCACGTGGATGATCATAACCTGATCATGTGACAGATCATGCAGTGATCACGTGACTGATCATGCACTGATCACGTGACTGATCATGCACTGATTACTTGCCAGATCATACACTGATCACGGG
>NW_011439063.1:0-726 GCF_000754665.1 Bison bison bison
ACTGGGACCGCCCCCCATCCCCGCCACGACCCGACTCCCGACCCGCGCCGCCCGGCTTCGCCCCGCCCCGGGCGCGCTCCCGGTGCGCTGCCCACCTTCACCACGGGCTCCCGGGGAGCCCCGCCCCCACGCCCGGTTCCAGGAGAGCCTCTGGGACCTCGCTCCCGCCGCCCGGTGAAACGGGAGGACAGTACATCCAGCCCACAGAGGCAATCCAAGCTGTCTAGGATTCAGGGATCAAACGAGGACTACGGAAAGGAAAGATGACCTGACCTAGAAGGGCCATGATATTCTATAGAACCGGACAAAGTTGGTTGCCAAGGAAACTGTATTCCTTGGAACCCGGAAAGCTGGTTCTTTTCATATGCAATTCCAAACACTTAGCTCCTGACCAAAGCCTGCCTGGCCGCCAGCCCCACCCCCCACTCCCCAGAAAAAACGGCTCAAAGAAATCTTTTCCATCTCAGGCGGAAAACTGGAAGATGTCTTGTCTTGTCTGTCTGCATTGATGTATGTGTCAGTGTGAGCCTTGTGCTTTTTGATAATAGTGCTCAAGTTCTGAGTTCTTATTTCAATGGTCTCAAGACAAGGCAGCCCTTGCAAACCCAACTGCTTCCAATACAAGAAAACATTGACCTCAGGGAATGTCAGAGTCGCGTGAACTGGGAACTAGTCAATATGAAAATATCTAGTAGTTTTTGTTTTTTGCTCCTCTCCTGTAGACAT
>NW_011439064.1:0-691 GCF_000754665.1 Bison bison bison
CCCTGGCTTCCCTCGACTTGTGCAGGTGACCTCAGGGGGCTTCTCATGGTGGCTCTGAGAAGTCAGGGAAACTGGAGGTGGGCGGGGGGGGCCTCTCGGGACTCCACGGGGTTTGGTGTATTGGAAGAGAGCCTCATCTCCAGTTGAGGCAGGAACCTCAGGGTTCCTCTGATTTCAGACTCCGATCGCAGGGTCCCTGCAGACTGGGGACAGGAGAGTCAGGCCTCGTCTTGGGTTGAGGCATGGAACTCCGCTTGCCTCTCGAGGTGTCCCCGGGGAGAGAGGCCACTTGTCGAGCGGTATTTGGAACCTGGGGGTCTTTTCCGGACGAGTGCACGGGCGAGTCACTACCCCTTCGTGTTGACTTCATTCACAGGGTGGAGTTCGGAGAGGTGTCCGGGCATCGGGTTCTTACCAAGAGGGGACCGGGAAATCGGGGTGCTTCGCAATGTGGAAGCACCCACGAGGCCACGTCTGGAATGTCGTCGTGAGACCGGCCTCATCCTGAGGTGCGACCGGAAGGTCGGGAACCCCTTCCAGACAAAGCAGGGGAGTCGACTCTCCTGTGGAAATCAGGAGGGTAGAAGGGGCTCAGAGGAAGTGGTGCCGGAAAACCTCGGTGTTCCTCGTCCAGGGGAGACCGGGATGCCGGGGAGCGTTTGTGGGGCGCGAGTCAAGGGTGCCAAGGTAC
>NW_011439065.1:0-647 GCF_000754665.1 Bison bison bison
TTTTGAATATGCTATCTAGGTTGGTCATAACTTTCCTTCCAAGGAGTAAGTGTCTTTTAATATCATGGCTGCAGTCACCATCTGTAGTGATTTTGGAGCTCAAAAAAATAAAGTCTGACACTGTTTCCACTGTTTCCCCATCTATTTCCCATGAAGTGGTGGGACCGGATGCCATGATCTTCATTTTCTGAATGTTGAGCTTTAAGCCAACTTTTTCACTCTCCACTTTCACTTTCATCAAGAAGCCTTTTAGTTCTTCTTCTGCCATAAGGGTGGTGTCATCTGCATATCTGAGGTTATTGATATTTCTCCCGACAATCTTGATTCCAGCTTGTGCTTCTTCCAGTCCAGCATTTCTCATGATGTACTCTGCATAGAAGTTAAATAAGCAGGGTGACAATATACAGCCTTGATATACTCCTTTTCCTATTTGGAACCAGTCTGTTGTTCCATATCCAGTTCTAACTGTTGCTTCCTGACCTGCATATAGGTTTCTCAAGAAGCAGGGCAGGTGGTTTGGTATTCCCATCTCTTTCAGAATTTTCCACAGTTTATTGTGATCCACACAGTCAAAGGCTTTGGCATAGTCAATAAAGCAGAAATTGATGTTTTTCTGGAACTCTCTTGCTTTTTTCCATTGATCCAGC
>NW_011439066.1:0-805 GCF_000754665.1 Bison bison bison
CAAAGTAGTTTTTATACCTTAAGTTATGCATAGAGGATAATGGGGGAAGGGGTAGAGTCTTGCAGCAAACCAGGCTTTCTTCCTGCAAACTTATCATATGCAAAAGCTTAGGTGATTTGCATCATCTTCTGGCCCGGAGGCCTGTTAACATCTTAAGACCTTTTCTTCAGAAAACTTATTTTTCTCTAAAGGTGGTTGGTCAGGAGCCACCCTCCAAAAAAGCATTAGATAAAGTTGCATTCCTACAGAGCAAAGGTGTGGTGGGCTATAACAAGAAAAAGAATTAACTCAAGGGTCCCAGGTTACAAACATTAAAGCTACTACTTACACCAATTATATTAATCAATACACTGCCAGGGACACAGCAGGTAAGGGATATGGAACCTTAGCAGCAAACAATGGCCCAACAAGTGAAAAACCATTCACCAATACAATTTCTAATCAATCTTTTAACTACTCAAAAGAATCTGTGTTTAGACAGTTTAGAACATCTCCTGCCTCTCACAGTTGGGAGGCTCTGAACAATCACATGTGGCCGGAAAAACCTATTCAGGCTGGCTAGAGGATTTCCAAAGGAGTTTGTAGGTTAAACACTGTCACACCCAGGAATTATTAACTGGAACTGTAAGCTAACTCTTTTTTCAGAGAGAGGTAGTGGGGGTAGAGCCCCCCGTAAAGTCAGAGGTTTAGGTGAAAGCACAAGCAGAAAGTAGGCAGACTCTGGTTTTAGGGGGTATATGGCTTCGGAGAATTTCCAGGGGGACTCCGTGAAAGCTACGATCCCGCCTTTGCGTATGCCGAGCCC
>NW_011439067.1:0-624 GCF_000754665.1 Bison bison bison
ACTTTGTGGGGGCGCATCAAGGGTGCCAAGTACCGTTTCGACCTCCAATTCCTAACGTGGGACTTCTTCCTGAGACGCTGTAGCGGGAAAGGGCTTCATCTTGCGATGACGGGGGAACCACGTGGTCTTTATCTCGAGTTTGCGGCGGGATTCTCGAGTTACGACGGGGAATTCAGGATGCCTCTTGTGTTCGCCCAGGGAAGTCCGATCTTCCATTCGAGTTGCGAAGGAAAGCTGGGGATTGCTCTCGAGTGACTGCAGGGCCAATAGACCACATCTAGGCTTGTGTCCAGAAGCCAATGTTCCTCTCCAGGGGCGACCGGGATCTCGGGGTGGCATTCCAGACGCACCTGGGGAGACAAGCATTCATCTCGAGTGGAAGCAAAGAACCCCGCTCCGCTCTCGAGTCGCGACGGGTATCTCTTGGAGCTCACTGGGTGGACTAAAGGGAGTCAAGCCGTCCTGAGGCGTTTGCAGAGAGGTCGCGAGGTTGGCCTCTAGGGCCATGCAGGAGACGAAGGCCCTCATCTCCGCGATGACGGGGGGAGTCTCGGGGGTGGTTCTCGAGCGGGTGTCCCCAGGGGTGCGATTTCTCACGAGGTGCGACGCCGAGGTCAGTGTGCC
>NW_011439068.1:0-548 GCF_000754665.1 Bison bison bison
CTCCAGGGGCTTGCCCAAACTCATGTCCATCGAATCAGTGATGCCATCCAACCATCTTATCCTCTGTCGTCCCCTTCTCCTCTGCCTTCAATCAAGACTCTCATAGGCAGATATTTTCGAGTGTAATTAGTGTTCATAGTTTCTCTAAAAGCTCATATCACATTTAATTTTTCGTTTTGTTCCTGTTCTTTCGAGGTACTTTCTTGTTGACAAGCTTGTGACAGATATAACGATATAGCAATTTTTACCTTAGAACAAACCGAGGCACTATGAACATTTTGTGCTTCATGTTGATGACTCTTAGACATGTCTACAGTAGAGGAGCAAAAACAAAACTACTAGATATTTAATATTGACTAGTTCCCAGTTCACGGGACTCTGACATTCCCTGAGGTCAAAGTTTTCTGTATTGGAAGCAGTTGGGTTTGCAAGGGCTGCCTTGTCTTGAGACCATTGAAATAAGAACTCAGAACTTGAGCACTATTATCAAAAATCACAAGGCTCAGACTGACACAGACATCAATCCAGACAGACAAGACAAGACATCT
>NW_011439069.1:0-578 GCF_000754665.1 Bison bison bison
CCCTGCTTTCTAATGGCGTGTGTAGGTGTCTAGCGCTGCTTCTCCGCTGGGGGAGTTACCGTAGGGCTTGCAATCTGCAGGTTTTCATTGTTTGTTTATTTTTCCTCTCTGTTATATTGCCCTCTGTGCACACAAAGCCTTGGCACAGATTCAGCAGTGAGAAGATTTCCTGGTATTTGGAAAACTTCTCTCTTTTTAAGACTCCCTTCCCGGGACGGAATTCCGTCCCTCCCTCTTTTGTCTCTTTTTTTGTCTTTTATATTTTTTCCTACCTCCTTTCGAAGACCTGGGTTGCTTTTCTGGGTGCCTGATGTCCTCTGCCGGCATTCAGAAGTTGTTTTGTGGAATTTACTCAGCGTTTAAATGTTCTTTTGACGAATTTGTGGGGAACGAAAATGTTCTCCCCATCCTACTCCTCCGCCATCTTGCTTCCTCCCCGAATTGATGCTTTTGAACGTGTGGTATTGTAGAAGACTCTTGAGAGTCCCTTGGACTGCAAAGGAGATCCAAACCAGTCCATTCTCGAAGGAGATCAGCCCTGGGATTTCTTTGTAAGGAATGATGCTAAAGCTGAAACT
>NW_011439070.1:0-518 GCF_000754665.1 Bison bison bison
GAAGGAAATGGCTACCCACTCCAATATTCTTGTCTGGAGAATTCTATGGACAGAGGAGTTCTGGCTAAGATAAGTCCATGGAGTTTGCAAAGAGTAAGACACAACTGAACAGCTAATACTTTTACTTTTCACATAATCTTTGGGCCCAAACAAGGGAAAATTAAGATCTGAACCAAGAGTAGCACAAACACCAATACTTTTGACTAACAACATTAGAAGAAATGGGTATTTATTGCAGAAAGAACAAGTTTCTTCTTAACCCTTCAAAGCACTCTAGGAAAAATTTTTAATGTTTTAAAATAAATAGGTTTTCATTCTAATTTCACAAATTACATATACTCCCCATGATGACTAACTTGGATACAGCTTAACACAGTGCTTGAGAGTGAAAGTTCTATAACAAGAGACCCTGGATTCCAACACCAGCCCAGCCACCTATGGTCTACACCAGCCCTGACATGTCACTGCTCTTCCAAACCCTCTTCCCATAAAGTGTCCTTTATATAATGTAGGTGACA
>NW_011439071.1:0-665 GCF_000754665.1 Bison bison bison
TAAAACATGCATTAAAATCTAAATCCCAATTCTGGGTGAAAGAAACCAGACATAAAAAAGTACATTCATATAAAACTCTAGAAAATGAACACACTAATCCACAGTGACAGAAAGCAGATCAGTGGCTGTTTCTGCAGGGAGTCAACTCAGAGGGGTGGACTACAATGGGCACAGGGAAGCTTTTGCAGCGTAGTAGTGTCAGTTGCCTGGAGAATCCCAGGGACGGAGAAGCCTGGTGGGCTGCCGTCGATGGGGTTGCACAGAGTCGGACATGACTCAAGCGACCTAGCAGCAGCAGCAGCAGTGTTAGTCGCTCAGTAGTGTTGGACTCTGTGCGACCCCACGGACTGTGGCCCACCAGGCTCCTCTGTCCATGGGATTCTCCACGCAAAAATACTGGAGTGGATTGCCATTCCCTTCTCCAGAGGATCTTCCCAATCCAGGAATCGAACCTGGGTCTCCTGCATTGCAGGCAGATTCTTTAGTGTCTGAGCCACAGGGAAGATCCCTAGGAAGCTTTTGAGGTGATGGAAATGTATGATATCTTGATAGTGATGATGGTTTCACAGATATATACTTCTAGTCAAAACAGCTGAACACTGTTCAATGGGTACAGTTAACTGTATACAAATCATACCTCAATACAATTATGTCAAAACAAAAAC
>NW_011439072.1:0-585 GCF_000754665.1 Bison bison bison
TCACGTGATCAGTGCCTCTCCGTCACGTGATCAGTGCATGCTCAGCCACGTGATCAGTGCATGCTCAGCCACGTGATCAGGGCCTGCTCAGTCACGTGATCAGGGTCTGCTGAATCAAGGGATTAGCGCTTGCTCAGCTGCATGCTTAATCCCTGCTCGAGCTGCGTGACTCGTGCCTGATCAGCTGTGTGATTAGTCCCTGCTCAGCTGCGTGATTAGTGCCTGCTCAAGACCGGGTTAGGAGCCGGCTGAGTGACGTGATTAGAGTCTGCTTAGCCACTTCATTACAGTCTGCTCAGCTCCATGATTATTGCCTGCTAAGCCTGCGTGATTCCTGCCTGCTCAGCTTCTTGATTATTGCCTGCTGAGCTGCGTGATTCCTGCTTGCTCAGCTCCATATTTATTGCCTGCTGAGCTGCGTGATTCCTGCCTGCTCAGCTTCTTGATTATTGCATGCTGAGCTGCGTGATTCCTGTTTGCTCAGCTCCATGATTATTGCCTGCTGAGCTGCGTGATTCCTGCTTGCTCAGCTCCATGATTTTTGCTTGCTGAGCTGCATAAATAAGTGCCTGCTCAGTCCCCAAG
>NW_011439073.1:0-507 GCF_000754665.1 Bison bison bison
TTCAATTTGCACCAATATTCTTGTTTACTGTACTTTTCCTGATAACCTCCCATAACTGACTCCTCACCCTAAACATCTTATTTTATATTTAGCTAAAGACAGTGAGGTCTTCTGACATTTCGGTGAGTTAGTTTTTCTGGGCATCTTCCATGTATATATGTGCACATGGAGGTATACGTGTTATTACACTTTTGTTTTTCTCTTTTACATTAATTTATTAGGACATCAAAGAACCTAGAAGAGAAGAGGGAAGTTTTTTTTCTGCCCTTATAACTGTGTTAGTCTATCGATGTCATATAGATAAGTGAAGACCCTGTGAGAAAAGCAGAAGACTGTGGGAGATAAAACTCAAATGCATCTGGGAAAATCCCTTATTCTGTGTCTCCTGAACCTGAAAGGAAATATACAATTGCATACTCATTTATGAGAATCTTTGGCTGGTGAAATAGCAAGGGCTAGTCACAACAAGCCTTTTCAAAAAGACAAAACAAGTGAAAACAACAAAAG
>NW_011439074.1:0-517 GCF_000754665.1 Bison bison bison
AATTCCAGTTGAGCTACTTCAAATCCTGAAGATGATGCTGTGAAAGTGCTGCACTCAATATGCCAGCAAATTTGGAAAACTCAGCAGTGGCCACAGGACTGGAAAAGGTCAGTTTTCATTCCAATCCCAAAGAAAGGCAATGCCAAACAATGCTCAAACTACCGCACAACTGCACTCATCTCACACTCTAGTAAAGTAATGCTCAAAATTCTCCAAGCCAGGTTTCAGCAATATGTGAACTGTGAACTTCCTGATGTTCAAACTGGTTTTAAAAAAAGGCAGAGGAAACAGAGATCAAATTGCCAACATCCACTGGATCATGGAAAAACAGAGAGTTCCAGAAAACATCTATTTCTGCTTTATTGACTATGCGAACGCCTTTGACTGTGTGGATCACATAAACTGTGGAAAATTCTGAAAGAGATGGGAATACCAGACCACCTGATCTAGCCTCTTGAGAATCTGTATGCAGGTCAGGTAAGCAACAGTTAGAACTGGACATGGAACTACAGACTGG
>NW_011439075.1:0-702 GCF_000754665.1 Bison bison bison
AAAACCCCCACGGGCGCCGCAGCTCGAGGAAACCCCTGAGACGCCCCCGTCCTCGCGAGCTGAGGGCCTTCTTTTCCTGCATGGCCTGGAGAGCAATCCCGGGTCCTCTCTCCAAACGGAAGAGGAGGCTGGACTCCCTTGAGGCCGCTCAGGGGGCTCCAAGAGACCCGCGTCGCGACTCGAGAGGAGAGCGGAGTCCTTGGCTTCCCCTCGAGACGAGGCCTGACTCCCCGGGGGAGCCTGGAATGCAACCCCGAGATCCCTGCCTTCCCTGGAGAGGAAAATTAGGTCCCGGACACACGCTTAGGTGAGGTCTCTTAGGCCCTGCAGTGACTCGAGCGCCACCCCCAGCTTTCCCTCGCAACCCGAGGGGAAGATTGGGCTTCCCAGGGCCAACCCAAGGGGAAGGCTGAGATCCCCGTCGTAACTCGAGAATGCCGCCGCAACTCGAGAAAAAACCACGTGGTTCCCACCGCTTGGCAAGATGAGGCCCTTGCCCGCGACGGCGTCTCAAGGGAAGTCCCCTGTTCCGCCCTGAAGGGCGAGACGGTCCCTGACAGCCTTCCTGCGACCCCCAAAAGTCCCCCGACACGCCGGGTTCCCCCGAGGGGAACACCGAGGGTCCCGGCACCGCTTCCTCTGAGCCCCTTCTCCCCTCCTGATCGCGACAGGAGAGGCGATTCCCCTGCGTGGTCTGGAAGG
>NW_011439076.1:0-534 GCF_000754665.1 Bison bison bison
TCGAGCTGGTTGGTTGAGGTTATGTGTGTGATGAGTGTGTGCTTTTGCCTTTTGTTTCATCACCACAATACGAGTGCGCATTTCTAACGTGAAGGTCTTTATTTGTCATGTTGAACGTTGTTTTTGCTGAAAGAGTTTGGGGTCGGGGTCACAAAAGGGGTTTGGCGAGTTATTTTTCGGGGCGGGAGGTCGCGCCGCCTGACGTTGGCCTGAGGTCCCTCTCGGCTGGGAGTGCATTCCGCTGCCCCGTGGGTGGGGTTGTCAAGAATCCTTCCCCTCCCCCCCCGCCTGTCCGCGCTCCCCGCGTCCGTCGTACCTCGCCCAGGGACGTCCTCGAGAAGTGTCGGCGTGTCCTCTTTTCCTGTCCGCGTCGCTGACTGAGCGGAGAAAACTGCGCCCTAGGATGGGCCCCGTCTTGGCAACGAGTCCCTGCTGGTCTCCCTCGGAGCTTCTAGGCTGCGGCCGGCTCTCCGGACAGCGGGTTGGTTGTCGGGCGCCACCTGCCTGTACGGTCGTCTTTTTTTAGAGGGTCCT
>NW_011439077.1:0-562 GCF_000754665.1 Bison bison bison
CCGAGCCAAGTGACCCCTTGAGGCTTCCAAGAGCTTTTCTGTCTTTCACACACTAAGTAAATACTGAGCACCTACGATGAGCTAGGAGGCATGTAAGAAGTTTCAGGGAATAGAAGGCGGAGAGAAGAAGACACAGAGTTCCTGCTTTCACTGAGACGACTCTAATGATACATCACAGGCAGATTCTTTGAGAACCTATAGAGGGGCCTCTTCCCTCACCACAAAACCTGGGTGTCAGGGAAGGCTTTCCAGAGGCACCATTTCGTTGAGGTCCATAGGTTGAACCTAGGTAAACCAGGGTTGAGATGCAGGAAGAATTTCAGGCAGGGAAAATAGCATCTTGGAAGGCTATGTGACCAGGGAAACTTAGGACATTCAAGAAACGAAAAATGCCCTATGGGATGGAAGCCAAAGAGTGCAGAGGGCATTCCAGCCAAAAGACATCAGTGAAGAACGTGAGGAGCAAGCCTGAAGGGAAGTGGTCGTATCTTCAATATGCTGGGAAAATACGAGAGCCGTTGGAGCAGGGGAGGTGACAGCATTGCATCTGCATTTCCAAAAA
>NW_011439078.1:0-592 GCF_000754665.1 Bison bison bison
GTCCCCGGGGAGAGAGGCCACTTGTCGAGCTGTATTTGGAACCTGGGGTTTTTTTTCTGGACGATGCACGGGCGAGTCACTGCCCCTCCGTGTTGACTTCACTCACAGGGTGGAGTTCGCAGAAGTGTGTGGGCATCGGGTTCTTATCAAGAGGGGACCGGGAAATCGGGGTGCTTCGGAAAGTGGAACCACCCCCGAGGCCACGTCTGGATTTTCGTCATGAGACCGGCCTCATCCTGAGGTGCGACCGGAAGGTCGGGAACCCCTTCCAGAAAAAAGCAGGGGAGTCGACCATCCTGTCGAGATCAGGAGGGTAGAAGGGGCTCAGAGGAAGTGGTGCCGGAAAAACCTCGGTGCTCCTCTCGGGGGGAGACCGGGATGTCGGGGAACTTTGTGGGTCGCCTCAAGGGTGCCAAGTACCGTTTGGACCTCCAATTCCTAACGTGGGACTTCTCCTGAGACGCTGTAGCGGGAAAGGGCTTCATCTTGCGATGACGGGGGAACCACGTGGTTTTTCTCGAGTTGCGGCGGGATTCTCGAGTTACGCCGGGAATTCAGGATGCCTCTTGTGTTGGCCCAGGGAAGTCCAATC
>NW_011439079.1:0-896 GCF_000754665.1 Bison bison bison
CATCCTGAATTCCCCCGTCGTAACTCGAGAATCCTGCCGCAACTCGAGAAAATCCACGTGGTACCCCCGTCATCGCAAGATGAAGCCCTTTCCCGCTACAGTGTCTCAGGAGAAGTCCCACGTTAGGTATTGGAGGTCGAAACGGTACTTAGGCACCCTTGATGCGACCCAACAAAGTTCCCCGACATCCCGGTCTCCCTCGAGAGGAACACCGAGGTTTTCCGGCACCACTTCCTCTGAGCCCCTTCTACCCTCCTGATCTGGACAGGAGGCTCGACTCCCCTGCTTTGTCTGGAAGGGGTTCCCGACCTTCCGGTCGCACCTCAGGATGAGGCCGGTCTCACGATGACATTCCAGACGTGGCCTCGTGGGTGGTTCCACATTCCAAAGGACCCCGATTTCCCGGTCCTCTTGATAAGAACCCGATGCCCGGACACCTCTTCGAACTCCACCCTGTGAATGAAGTCAACACGAAGGGGCAGTGACTCGCCCGTGCATCGTCGGGAAAAGACCCCCAGGTTCCAAATACCGCTCGACAAGTGGCCTGTCTCCCTGGGAACACCTCGAGAGGCAAGCGGAGTTCCATGCGTCAACCCAACACGAGGCCTGACTCTCCTGTCCCAAGTCTGCAGGGACCTTGCGATGGAAGTCTGAAGTCAGAGGCACCCTGAGGTTCCTGCCTCAACTGGAGATGAGGCCCTCTTCCAATGCACCAAACCCCAGTGGAGTCCCGAGACGGCCCCTCCCACCTCCAGTTTCCCCTGACCTTCTCACGAGCCCACCATCGAGAACGCCCCCTGAGGTCACCTGCACAAGTCAAGGGAAGCCAGGGTTTCTGCCTCAACCCGAGAAACGACCTCGAGACGACCTTCTCAACACGTCTCGAGGCCAGACTT
>NW_011439080.1:0-585 GCF_000754665.1 Bison bison bison
TGCCCTATGGGATGGAAGCCAAAGAGTGCAGAGGGCATTCCAGGCAAAAGACATCAGAGAAGAACGTGAGGAGCAAGCCTGAAAGGAAGTGGTCGTATCTTCAATATGCTGGGAAAATACGAGAGCCGTTGGAGCAGGGAGGTGACAGCATTGCATCTGCATTTCCAAAAGGTCATCTTGCTCCACGCCACTAATGATTGGAGAGGCTCAACTCCAAACTCCAAGGAGGGACCACTTCACATGAGTCCGACTGGGCCTCACTGCGATGTCTGTCAATAACCGATGCTGGAGAAGATGTGGAGCAAAGGGAACTCTCCTCCACGGTGAGTAGGAATGGGCGTGGGTAGAGCCGGTATGGAAAGAATATGGAGGTTCCCGAAGGACTAAAGTGGAAGTAGCCTATGGTCCAGCAGTCCGACTCCCGGGCATAGATCCACCCACGGTATAAGTGAACAAGATAGATGCCCCGTTTGGGCACATCTATCTGTGCGTGCGCGCGCACATGCGCATGCGCGATCGCCTCGAGGCAGGGGGGTGGGCGGGGGCCGGGGCTCGTGGGCTGGGAGTCGGGTGCGAAGCCCCGGG
>NW_011439081.1:0-909 GCF_000754665.1 Bison bison bison
ATAAATATTCTACAATTCCTTCACTCTATTATTGATGCCTTTTGAGCAGTTTGCAGTTTTTTGCTTTAACAAATAATATTGCTACGAATTTTCTCATGTTGTTACACATACAAACTCTGGCCCACCTTTTCAAGTTTCCCTAGGGTATACACCATGTCAGATACTTCTAAACCATCTTCTAAAATTGGAGTTTCAAGTGATACTCCACTCCCCACAGCAGTACATGAGAGTTTCCATTATTCCACCTCCTTACCAAAATGACAAGTATAATGTATTATTTGAGGTTTTAATTTGCATTTCCATGACTAAGATTAAAGACTTCTTCATGTTTATAGTTCACTTGCATTTCTCGTATAACTTCGTATAATGTATGCTATACGAAGTTATGCATAACTTCGTATAGCATACATTATACGAAGTTCTACGAGCATAACTTCGTATAGCATACATTATACGAAGTTATACGATTCCACATTAAAGATAAAGGTGCCTCCTTGTTCAAACAGCTCTCTGTGCTTGATAAAGGGATTCTGTCCCTCCCACTCCCCCTGCGCAACTGGGCTGGATTGGGCCTGGGCTTGAGGACTGGGAAGAGCTCTGCACCATGGGGGCCAGTAGGCCCAACCTGCAGCCTCCCAGCTGTTGGGGGGTGCCCTCCTCCATGACGGAAGGATGGTGGGGCAGACCTAGAGTTGGGGCTTCTCAAGGAGACCCTGTCAGGCCTGAGGGGCCTGGGGAGGAAGGGGCCACCTGGTGGGTATCAGCTGCGGCGATTTGGGCCAGAGACCCCGTGCCTGGCTTGTCAGCTGTCCATCTGCCTCAGGGGCAGTGCAGGAATTCAGTAAAGTGACTACAGCCACCGTGGGCCCCTCAGCCTATTAGAATATCACCACTCTCTGCTCTCTCCTC
>NW_011439082.1:0-709 GCF_000754665.1 Bison bison bison
TGTAGTGTGCAGCAACAATATCAACGGAAATGCCGGTGAAGAATGCGTATTCCTGGAATCCACTCCGTTGGCTACTGACTGTGTGTGGTGGTGGTCTGGAACCTAGACCTGGAAGCTTTCTGGATGATTGCAAATGACACCAAAGTCTGAGGAAGATGGAAGATCTTCACATTTCTGCAAGAGCCGCACACCTCCAGAAGGAACCACAAGACTTGCCTGAAATGGTCAAGGTATAAGTCTTGGACTCAACGTTGGAAGGTCTCCACCTTTGCTATGGAAGTCAAACGATCTTTCTTTGAAATGAAAATGGAGCATACTGAACGTTCACAGTCTTCTAGAGCATTTGAAATGCCCTAACTTGTAGAAACCTGCTGTACGAATTCCTTGAAAGCAAGAACCTCTATGTAAGGGATATGTCTTCATGCCTTAGATTGTGCCTCGAATATAGTGTACACATCAAACCCAGGTAAAGGAAAGAATTGAATCGCCAAATATACAAAGAGATCAAAAAGTGCCGAGCCAAGTGACCCCTTGAGGCTTCCAAGAGCTTTTCTGTCTTTCACACACTAAGTAAATACTGAGCACCTACGATGAGCTAGGAGGCATGTAATAAGCTTCAGGGAATAGAAAGGCGGAGAGAAGAAGACCCAGAGTTCCTGCTTTCACTGAGACGACTCTAATGATACATCACAGGCAGATCCTTTGAGAA
>NW_011439083.1:0-634 GCF_000754665.1 Bison bison bison
GAGGGCATTCCAGGCAAAAGACATCAGAGAAGAACGTGAGGAGCAAGCCTGAAAGGAAGTGGTCGTATCTTCAATATGCTGGGAAAATACGAGAGCCGTTGGAGCAGGGAGGTGACAGCATTGCATCTGCATTTCCAAAAGGTCATCTTGCTCCACGCCACTAATGATTGGAGAGGCTCAACTCCAAACTCCAAGGAGGGACCACTTCACATGAGTCCGACTGGGCCTCACTGCGATGTCTGTCAATAACCGATGCTGGAGAAGATGTGGAGCAAAGGGAACTCTCCTCCACGGTGAGTAGGAATGGGCGTGGGTAGAGCCGGTATGGAAAAGAATATGGAGGTTCCCGAAGGAACTAAAAGTGGAAGTAGCCTATGGTCCAGCAGTCCGACTCCCAGGCATAGATCCACCCACGGTATAAGTGAACAAGATAGATGCCCCCGTTTGGGCACATCTATCTGTGCGTGCGCGCGCACATGCGCATGCGCGATCGCCTCGAGGCAGGGGGTGGGGCGGGGGCCGGGGCGTCTGGGCTGGAGTCGGTGCAAGCCCCGGGATTGCCTGAGGCAAGCCAAAGGAGCCCCAGGTGGAGACGGGACTGCCGGTCGTCGGGTGTCCGTGGAAGCCGAATGCG
>NW_011439084.1:0-763 GCF_000754665.1 Bison bison bison
CGAAGCGTTTGCATATGATAAGTTTGCAGGAAGAAAGCCTGGTTTGCTGCAAGACTCTACCCCTTCCCCCATTATCCTCTATGCATAACTTAAGGTATAAAAACTACTTTGAAAAATAAAGTGCGGGCCTTGTTCACCGAAACTTGATCTCACCATGTCGTTCTTTCTCTTACCTTCTGGCTGAATTCTTCAGCCTCTTTTCTCCACTGAATTTCCCCACTGAGCTATCCTCATTCTATTACTCTTTATATCCTTAATTAACATTTAATTAAGCAGTTGTTTCCTGATCTTCGCCTACGCCGTCTCTCCTTCGAATACCCTGGATCAGCCGGGGCTGGTCCCCGGCACCCTACCATGGCTCGAGAGCAATGACGCGCTCGCCCTCGCCACTCGCATGGAGACCCGACTTCCCTGGCGCCCCACCGAGAGGCGTCACTGACCTCGCCGTCCGTACCTCGTGAGAAACCGACACCCTCGGGGCCGGCCGCTCGAGAACCACCCTCGAGACTCCCCCGTCCATCGCGGAGATGAGGGCCGTTCGTCTCCTGCATGGCCTAGAGGCCAACCTCGCGACTTCTCTCCAAACGCCTCAGGAGGCTTGACTCCCTTTAGTCCACCCAGTGAGCTCCAAGAGAGACCCGTCGCGACTCGAGAGCAGAGCGGGGTTCTTTGCTTCCACTCGAGATGAATGCCTGTCTCCCCGGGTGCGTCTGGAATGCAACCCCGAGATCCCGGTCGCTCCTGGAGAGGAACATTGGCTTCT
>NW_011439085.1:0-596 GCF_000754665.1 Bison bison bison
TTGGAGCTCACTGGGTGGACTAAAGGGAGTCAAGCCTCCTGAGGCGTTTGGAGAGAGGTCGCGAGGCTGGCCTCGAGGCCATGCAGGAGACGAAGGCCCTCATCTCCGCGATGACGGGGGAGTCTCGGGGTGGTTCTCGAGCGGCGGCCCCAGGGTGCGGTTTATCACGAAGTACGACGGCGAGGTCAGTGAGCCTCTCGTGGGGCGCCAGGGAAGTCGGGTCTCCATGCGAGTGGCGAGGGGGAGCGCGTCATTGCTCTCGAGTCATGGTAGGGGAATCTGGCCTCGAGACGTGTTGAAGAAGGTCTCTCGAGGTCTTTCTCGGGTTGAGGCGGGAAACCCTGGCTTCCCTCGCTTTGTGCAGGTGACCTCAGGGGGCTTCTCATGGTGGCTCTGAGAAGTCAGGGAAACTGGAGGTGGGAGGGGCCTCTCGGGACTCCCCTGGGTTTGGTGCATTGGAAGAGGGCCTCATCTCCAGTTGAGGCAGGAACCTCAGGGTTCCTCTGATTTCGGACTCCGATCGCAGGGTCCCTGCAGACTGGGGACAGGAGAGTCAGGCCTCGTCTTGGGTTGAGGCATGGAACTCCGCTTGCCTC
>NW_011439086.1:0-541 GCF_000754665.1 Bison bison bison
TCGCCAGCTGAGCGACACGACACCTGCTGCTCATCTGCTTGAAAATTGTCAGCTGAGCCCGCGTCATCTGCCTGCTCATCTGCTTGATAATCGCCAGCTGAGCCACACGACACCTGCCCACTCATCTGCTTGATAATCGACAGTGTAGCCACGCAACACATTCCCGCTCATCTGCTTGATAATCGTCCGCTGAGCCCCGCGAAACCTGCTCTCTCATCGGCTTGATAATCGCCAGCTGAGCCCCGCGACACCTGCACGCTCATCTGCTTGATAATCGCCCAATGAGCAGCGCCACACCTGCCAGCTTATCTGCTAGATAATCGCCAGCTGAACCCCACGAAACCTGCCCGCTCCTGTGCTTGAAAATCGCCAACTGAGCGACACGACACCTGCTGCTCATCTGCTTGATAATCGCCAGCTGAGCCGTGCGACACCTTCCGATCATCTGCCTGATAATCGCCAGCTGAGCCTCTCGACACCTGCCCGCTCATCTGCTTGATAATCGCCAGCTGAGCCGCGCAGCACCTGCCCGCTCATCTGC
>NW_011439087.1:0-508 GCF_000754665.1 Bison bison bison
TTCCTTTTTCTCCACATCCTCTCCAGCATTTATTGCTTGTAGACTTTTGGATCACAGTCATTCTGACTGAAGTGAAATGGCACCTCATTGTGGTTTTGATTTGCATTTCTCTGATAATGAGTGATGTTCAGTATCTTTTCATATGTTTGTTAACTCTCAAGATTGCTTTGGCGGTTTGGATTGTTTGAGGTTCCATATAACTTTGTCTGGGGAAAAATAATGCTACTTGAATTGTTATAGGAATTACATGGAATATGTACATTACTTTGGGTAATATGGATGCATTAATATTACAACAGATTTAAGGATATCCATTTTATATCCTGATGTTTTACTCATTTTTTTTTTTGTCATTTTATATGTTTTGTTATCTGGAACATCCATTGATAACCTTTCCATTTTTGTATTTGATGACTAAAAACATAGAATCTGTCCATAAAACTGTATCATTTTCATGTCCATTTATTTTAGATTAACTACATAGAAACCTGTAAATGGATCAAATAAT
>NW_011439088.1:0-689 GCF_000754665.1 Bison bison bison
CCGCCGGCAGCCAGCCTCTTCTCTCCCGCGTTCCGGGCATTGGGCTCCAAACCTGGGACCAAAGTACTGCCCGGAGCTCACTGATCATGGGCTGGTTCCCCTGCGCTGCCGCTGTGCTAGGGAGCCCAAACGCACAGGGGAAGCCCGCACAGCACATCCACCTGCCTCTAGGCGGGAGGACAGCTCCAGGGAAGGCCCGGTCTGGCAGGCGCTTTCTGGGCACAAACGGAGCACCACTCTGGCTGTGGAGCCGCCTCCCCAAGCCAGGGGCACCGGGACCCTGATTCCCTCCGTGCGGCGCTTAGTCTGGGCGGGGAAGCACCGGCTTGGGAATGCAGCCTGGAGCGCTTCCTTTCCCTCGGAAAGAGCTCTCCCTGCGGGAGGCTTTGGCAGTGTGCACACCCCCAGCCCCTAAGCCCTCTGCAAGGACGCCTGGCTCCTAGGTCCGAAGGGAAGGCGAGAGCTGAGCTGAGGCAGCAGTCAGGCACCGGTCACGTCTCCCACACTCCCGCAGCCTGCTCCTTCCCGGGCGCGAACGCTAGAAGCTGGGCAGGGCTCGGGGAGGCTCGCCCAGGCCAGAGCAGCCTCTCGGCCGGGGCTCTGTGCTATCGCGCCTGGGCGCAGAGCTGGAGCTCCGCCGGTGTGGAAGCTCACTCGGGCCTTCCCAGTAACAGGCTTGCGAGCACCCG
>NW_011439089.1:0-500 GCF_000754665.1 Bison bison bison
GGCAAGCGGAGTTCCATGCCTCAACCCAAGACGAGGCCTGACTCTCCTGTCCCCAGTCTGCAGGGACCCTGCGATCGGAGTCTGAAATCAGAGGAACCCTGAGGTTCCTGCCTCAACTGGAGATGAGGCCCTCTTCCAATGCACCAAACCCCGCGGAGTCCCGAGAGCCCCCCCCCACCTCCAGTTTCGCTGACTTCTCAGAGCCACCATGAGAAGCCCCCTGAGGTCACCTGCACAAGTCGAGGGAAGCCAGGGTTTCCTGCCTCAACCCGAGAAAGACCTCGAGAGACCTTCTTCAACACGTCTCGAGGCCAGGTTCCCCTACCATGACTCGAGAGCAATGACGCGCTCCCCCTCGCCACTCGCATGGAGACCCCGATTCCCCTGGCGCCCCACGAGAGGCTCACTGACCTCGCCGTCGTACCTCGTGAGTAACCTGCACCCTGGGGCCGCCGCTCGAGAACCACCCCGAGATTCCCCCGTCATCGCGGAGATGAGGG
>NW_011439090.1:0-546 GCF_000754665.1 Bison bison bison
CTTCTCTTCTTTTCACAGCTATTTGTAAGGCCTCTCCAGACAGCCATTTTGCTTTTTTGCATTTCTTTTCCATGGGGGTAGTCTTGATCCCTGTCTCCTGTACAATGTCATGAACCTCATTCCATAGTTCATCAGGCACTCTGTCTATCAGATCTAGGCCCTTAAATCTATTTCTCACTTCCACTGTATAATCATAAGGGATTTGATTTAGGTCATACCTGAATGGACTACTGGTTTTCCCTTCTTTCTTCAATTTATGTCTGAATTTGGCAATAAGGGGTTCATGGTCTGAGCCACAATCAGCCCCTGGTCTTGTTTTTGTTGACTGTATAGAGCTTCTCCATTTTTGGCTGCAAAGAATAAAATCAATCTGATTTCGGTGTTGACCATCTGGTGATGTCCATGTATAGAGTCTTCTCTTGTGTTGTTGGAAGAGGGTGTTTGTTATGACCAGTGCATTTTCTTGGCAAAACTCTATCAGTCTTTGCCCTGCTTCATTCTGTATTCCCAGGCCAAATTTGCCTGTTACTCCAGGTGTTTCTTGAC
>NW_011439091.1:0-570 GCF_000754665.1 Bison bison bison
ACACACACACACACACACACACACTACACACTTGAGTGTGGTCTTTGGAAATACTTGTGTTCGTAGTTGCTGGGTTGAGCCCAACTTTAATACAACCCATGGACTGCGGCCCATCAGCCTCCTCTGTCCGTGGCATTTCCCAGGCGAGGATACTGGGAGTGGGTTGCCATTTCCTTCTCCGGGGGGATCTTCCCGACCCAGGGATCAAACCCCAGTCTCCTGCGCGCGGATGCCTTGCCATCTGAACCAGGACATTGCTAATTCCCTAGGCAAAATACAAAGAATAGAGCTCGTGTTCTACTAAATGGAAAGATGATTTCAAAAACAGAAGCTGTCCTTTGTTGGTATCTTTGAATCTTTATGTAGTTTTCGTTGATTTTCACTATTAAGGCTAAGTGAACAAGGCAAGAGAGAAACCCTAGAATTGAAAAGCAATGGACGTTTTTGAAAGAAACATGTGCAGGTGAAGCTCTCTTCCTTTTTGAGAGATGGTTAAATGCAAAATCTTGATTCAACACATATGACTTTTGTGCACTTTATTTCAACTCTCCATGACAAAACCCTAAGGCG
>NW_011439092.1:0-616 GCF_000754665.1 Bison bison bison
GCTCATCTGCTTGATAATCGCCAGCTGAGCCAAATGACACCTGCCCACTCATCTGCTTGATAATCGCCAGCTGAGCCACATGACACCTGCCCGCTCATCTGCTTGATAATCGCCAGCTGAGCTGTGCGACACCTGCCCGCTCATCTGCTTGATAATCGCAAGCTGAGCCACGCGACACCTGCCCGCTCATCTGCTTGATAATCGCCAGCTGAGCCCCGCGACACCTGCCGGATCATCTCCTTGATATTCGCCAGCTGAGCCCTGCGACACCTGCCGGCTCATCTGCCTGATAATCACCAGCTGAGCCGCATGACATCTGCCCGATCATCTGCTTTTAAATCGCCAGCTGAGCCACACGACACCTGCCCGCTCATCTGCTTGATAATTGCCAGCTGAGCCACATGACAGCTGCCCGCTCATCTGCTTGATAATCGCCAGCTGAGCCACATGACACCTGCCCGCTCATCTGCTTGATAATCGCCAACTGAACACCGCGACACCTGCCCGCTCATCTTCTTGATAATCCCCAGCTCAGCCACTCAGCACCTGCCCGTTCATGTGCTTGATAATCGCTAGCTGAGCAACGCGACACCTGCCCGTTCATCTGCTTAATATG
>NW_011439093.1:0-514 GCF_000754665.1 Bison bison bison
CAAGAGGCAGATCAGGTGGTCGGGTATTCCCATCTCTCTCAGTAATTTTCCACTGTTTATTGTGATCCACACAGACAAAGGCTTTGGCATAGTCAATAAAGCAGAAATAGAGATTTTTCTGAAATTCTCTTGCTTTTTCCATGATCCAGCAGATGTTGGCAGTTTGGTCTCTGTTTCCTCTGCCTTTTCTAAAACCAGCTTGAACATCAGGAGGTTCATGGTTTCCATATTACTGAAGCCTGGCTTGGAGAATTTTGAGCATTACTGTACTAGCGTGAGATGAGTGCAATTTTGCGGTAGTTTGAGCATTCTTTGGCATTGTCTTTCTTTGAGATTGGAATGAAAACTCAGCTTTTCCAGTCCTGTGGCCACTGCTGAGTTTTCCAAATTTGCTGGCATATTGAGTGCAGCACTTTCACAGCATCATATTTCAGAATTTGGAATAGCTCAACTGGAATTCCATCACCTGCACTCTCTTTGTTTGTAGTGATGCTTCCTAAGGCCCACTTGACTT
>NW_011439094.1:0-609 GCF_000754665.1 Bison bison bison
ACCGAAAAATTGCACTCATCTCACGCTAGTACAGTAATGCTCAAAATTCTCCAAGCCAGGCTTCAGTAATATGGAAACCATGAACCTCCTGATGTTCAAGCTGGTTTTAGAAAAGGCAGAGGAACCAGAGACCAAACTGCCAACATCTGCTGGATCATGGAAAAAGACAAGAGAATTTCTAGAAAAACCTACTATTTCTGCTTTATTGACTATGCCAAAGCCTTTGTCTGTGTGGATCACAATAAACAAGTGGAAAATTACTGAGAGAGATGGGAAGTACCCGACCCACCTGATCTGCCTCTTGAGAAATTTGTATGCAGGTTAGAAAGCAACAATTAGATCTGGACATGGAACAACAGACTGGTTCCAAATAGGAAAAGGAGTACATCAAGGCTGTATATTGTCACCCTGTTTATTTAACTTCTATGCAGAGTACATCATGAGAAACGCTGGACTGGAAGAAATACAAGCTGGAATCAAGATTGCTGGGAGAAATATCAATAACTTCAGATATGCAGATTATACGACCCTATGGCAGAAAGTGAAGAGGAACTCAAAAGCCTCTGATGAAAGTGAAAGTGAAGAGTAGAAAAAGTTGGACTTAAAGCT
>NW_011439095.1:0-535 GCF_000754665.1 Bison bison bison
GTGATTCCTGCCTGCTCAGCTCCAGGAGTATTGTCTGCTGGGCTCGCAAGATTCGTGTCTGCTCAGTCACGGGTGTCAAGCCTGCTGAGGCACGTATTTAGAGTCTGCTTAGCCACGTTAATGGCAGTCTGCTCAGCTCCTTGATTTTTGCCAGCTGAACTGCGAGATTCGTGCCTGCTCAGCTCCTTGATCTTTGCCTGCTGAGCTGTGTGATTCCTGCCTGCTCAGCTCCATGAGTATTGCCTGCTGAGCTGCATGATTGGTGTCTGCTGAGCTGCACCATTTGTGTCTGCTGAGCTGCACCATTGGTGTCTGCTGAGCTGCCCAAATTGTGTCTGCTCAGTCACGGGTGTAGAGCCTGCTGCGTCACGTGTTTAGAGTCTGCTTAACCACTTCATTACAGTTTGCTCAGCTCCTTGACGATTTCCTGCTCCTCTCCGTGAATAGTGCCCTCTTAGCCAAGTGATTGTGCCTGCTCAGCTCTTTGATTATTGCCTCCTGAAGCACGTGATCAGTGCATGATAGCCACGTGATC
>NW_011439096.1:0-521 GCF_000754665.1 Bison bison bison
TGGAGCCCAAGAGTGGCCTAAATGGAGTTAAACCTCCTGTGGAGTTTGGGAGAGAGGACTCGGGATTGCTCTCTAGGCCATGCAGGAAGGAAGGCCTCATCTCGCGATGACGGGGCGTCTCGTGGGTTTTCTCAAGGTGCAGTGCCTGGTTGGGGTTTCTCACGAGATAGGACGGGGAGCTCAGGGAGACTCCTGTGGTGCCACGGAAGTCAGGTCTCCATGTACATGGCGATGGGGAGCGCCTCATTGCTCTCGAGTCATGGTAGGGGAATCGAGCCTCAAGACGCTTCGAAGAAGAACTCTCGAGGTCTTTCTCGGGGTGTGGCAGGAAACCCTGGGTTCCCTTGACTTGTGCCCATGACTTCAGGGAGCTTAGCGGGGTTCCTCTGAGAAGTCAGGGATACTGTGGAGTAGAGAGGGGCTTCTCGGGACATCACAGGGACTGGTGCAATTGAAGAGGACCTAATCTCGGATTGAGGCAGTAACGTCAGGGTTCCTCTCCATTTCTGACTCGGATAGCA
>NW_011439097.1:0-501 GCF_000754665.1 Bison bison bison
GCATCCAGTGGGCGCGGCGGAGGGGTGCGGACCACAGGTCAGGGAACTGGGACTGCGTGGAGCAGGGAACCACGTAGTCCGCCCTCTGTTGGCACAACCTGGCGGTCGCAGAAAGGCCTCGCCTTTGGGCTCAAGGCCTTTACCGCTCCACCCCTTTGCTGAAAGGTCAGAGCCGCGCGGTTTTCCCAAGCAGCCTAGTGTCCGCTGCAAGTCCAAGGGCCAGAACCCTGATCTCTGGCCGGCTGGCCCAGCCCTGCTTCTGGCACTTTGGAGGCCAGCGGGCCCTTGACCACCTGCTGGGATGGGAAAGGGAAGGGTCCACGAATTGCACCCTAGAAACTTAGTAGGGTGCATGGTTTCAAAACCCGGTGCGCCCAGGCAGAAACAGGGAGAGGGCACCCTGCTGCCCTTTCATGGCAGCATCTGTGGCTGTCCTGCTGAGGGGGCCTTTCCATGGGGACCGTGTGCAGTATAAGTTTGATGTTTTGGAACCGAATATTT
>NW_011439098.1:0-512 GCF_000754665.1 Bison bison bison
CAGTATGATCAGCCCCGTGATCAGTGCATGATAGCAACGTGATTAGTGCATGATGAGCCACGTGATCAGTGTACCATCAACTACGTGATCAGTGCATGATCTGCCACATGAAGATTGCTAGATCAGCCAAGTGATCAGTGCATGCACAGTCATGTAATCAGTGTATGATCAGCTTCGTGATCAGTGCATCATCATCCACGTGATCAGTGCATGACCAGGCACGTGATCAGTGCATGATAGCCACTGATCAGTGCATGATGAGCAACCTGATTAGTGCATGAGCAGCCACGTGATCAGTGCATGATCTGCAATGTGATTAGTGCATGATCAGCCATGTGATCAGTGAATGATCAACTACGTGATCAGTGCATGATCTGCCACATGAACAGTGCTAGATCAGCCAAATGATCAGTGCATGCACAGTCACGAAATCAGTGTATGATCAGCTTCGTGATCAGTGCATCATCATCAACGTGATCAGTGCATGATCAGGAACGTGTTCAGTGCATTTG
>NW_011439099.1:0-614 GCF_000754665.1 Bison bison bison
CTAAGCTGGCTATTCTCAGGCAGATGAGCGGGCAGGTGTCGCGAGCCTCAACTGGCGATTATCAAGCAGATGAGCGGGCAGGTGTCGCGAGGCCTCAACTGGCTATTATCAAGCAGATGAGCGGGCAGGTGTCACGAGGCCTCAACTGGCTATTATCAAGCAGATGAGCGGGCAGGGGCAGCGCGGCGTCAGCTGGCGATTATCAAGCAGATGAGCGGGCAGGTGTCGCGAGGCTCAGCTGGCGATTATCAAGCAGATGAGAGGGCAGGTGTCTTGTGGCTCAGGTGCGATTATCAAGCAGATGAGCGGGCAGGTGTAGTGTGGCTCAGGCTGGCGATTATCAAGCAGATGAGCGGGCAGGTGCTGAGCGGCTCAGCTGGCGATCATCAAGCAGATGATCGGACAGGTGTCGTGTGGCTCAGCTAGGCGATTATCAAGCAGATGAGCTGGGCAGGTGTCGCGGAGCTCAGCTGGCGATTATCAAGCAGATGAGCGGGCACGTGTCGCGCTGCTCATCTGGCGATTATCAAGCAAATGAGCGGGCAGGTGCTACGCGGCTCAGCCTGAGATTATCAAGCAGATGAGACGGGCAGGTGTCGTGTGGCTCAGCTGGC
>NW_011439100.1:0-516 GCF_000754665.1 Bison bison bison
TAGGTTGATGGTACCCTCATAGAATGAGTTTGGAAGTTCACCTTCCTCTGCAATTTTCTGGAAGAGTTTGAGTAGGATAGGTGTTAGTGCTTCTCTAAATTTTTGGTAGAATTCATCTGTGAAGCTGTCTGGACCTGGGATTTTGTTTGCTGGAAGATTTCTGATTACAGTTTCAATTTCCGTACTTGTGATGGGTCTGTTAAGATTTTCTATTTCTTACTGGTTCAGTTTTGGAAAGTTGTACTTTTCGAAGAATTTGTCTGTTTCTTCCCAGTTGTCCATTTTATTGGCATATAGTTGCTGATAGTAGTCTCTTATGATCCTTTCTATTTCTGTGTTGTCTGTTGTGATCTCTCCATTTTCATTTCTAATTTTATGGATTTGATTTTTCTTCCTTTGTTTCTTGATGAGTCTGGCTAATGGTTTGTCAATTTTCTTTATCTTCTCAAAGAACCAGCTTTTAGCTTTGTTGATTTTGGCTATGGTCTCCTTTGTTTCTTTTGCTATTTATTTCTG
>NW_011439101.1:0-502 GCF_000754665.1 Bison bison bison
CGCAACTCGAGAAAAACCACGTGGTTCCCACCTCTTGGCAAGATGAGGCCCTTGCCCGCGACGGCGTCGCAAGGGAAGTCCCCTGTTCCGCCCTGAAGGGCGAAACGGTCCCTGACAGCCTTCCTGCGACACCCAAAAGTTCCCCGACACGCCGGGGTTCCCTCGAGGGGAACACCGAGGGTCCCGGCACCGCTTCATCTGAGCCCCTTCTCGCCTCCTGATCGCGACAGGAGTGTCGAATCCCCTGCGTGGTCTGGAAGGGGTTCCCGGCCTTCCCGGCGCACCTCAGGATGAGGCCGGTCTCACGAGGAAATTCAAGACGAGCCACGTGGGTGGTGCCACATGCCGAACGCCCCCTATTTCCGGGTCCGCTCTTGAGAAGGACCCGAGTCCCGGACTCCTCTTCGAAGGCAACCCTGTGGGTGAAGGCACAACACGAAGGGGCACAGCCACCCCCGTGCATCGTCCGCAAAGACCCGCGGGTTCCACACACAGCTCGACG
>NW_011439102.1:0-501 GCF_000754665.1 Bison bison bison
AGCGGAGTTCCATGCCTCAACCCAAGACGAGGCCTGACTCTCCTGTCCCCAGTCTGCAGGGACCCTGCGATCGGAGTCTGAAATCAGAGGAACCCTGAGGTGCCTGCCTCAACTGGAGATGAGGCCCTCTTCCAATGCACCAAACCCCGTGGAGTCCGGAGAGGCACCCCCCCCCCACCTCCAGTTTCCCTGACTTCTCAGAGCCACCATGAGAAGCCCCCTGAGGTCACCTGCACAAGTCGAGGGAAGCCAGGGTTTCCTGCCTCAACCCGAGAAAGACCTCGAGAGACCTTCTTCAACACGTCTCGAGGCCAGGTTCCCCTACCATGACTCGAGAGCAATGACGCGCTCCCCTCGCCACTCGCATGGAGACCCGACTTCCCTGGCGCCCCACGAGAGGCTCACTGACCTCGCCGTCGTACCTCGTGAGAAACCGCACCCTGGGGCAGTCGCTCGAGAACCACCCCGAGACTCCCCCGTCATCGCGGAGATGAGGGCCTT
>NW_011439103.1:0-846 GCF_000754665.1 Bison bison bison
GCCTCCTGAGGCGTTTGGAGAGAGGTCGCGAGGTTGGCCTCTAGGCCAGGCAGGAGACGAAGGCCCTCATCTCCGCGATGACGGGGGAGTCTCGGGGTGGTTCTCGAGCGGCGGCCCCAGGGTGCGGTTTCTCACGAGGTACGACGGCGAGGTCAGTGAGCCTCTCGTGGGGCGCCAGGGAAGTCGGGTCTCCATGCGAGTGGCGAGGGGGAGCGCGTCATTGCTCTCGAGTCATGGTAGGGGAACCTGGCCTCGAGACGTGTTGAAGAAGGTCTCTCGTAGGTCTTTCACGGGTTGAGGCAGGGAACCCCTGGCTTCCCTCGACTTGTGCAGGTGACCTCAGGGGGCTTCTCATGGTGGCTCTGAGAAGTCAGGGAAACTGGAGTGGGGGGGGGCCTCTCGGGGACTCCACGGGGTTTGGTGCATTGGAAAGGGGCCTCATCTCCAGTTGAGGCAGGAACCTCAGGGTTCCTCTGATTTCAGACTCCGATCGCAGGGTCCCTGCAGACTGGGGACAGGAGAGTCAGGCCTCGTCTTGGGTTGAGGCATGGAACTCCGCTTGCCTCTCGAGGTGTCCCCGGGGAGAGAGGCCACTTGTCGAGCGGTATTTGGAACCTGGGGGTCTTTTCCGGACGATGCACGGGCGAGTCACTGCCCCTTCGTGTTGACTTCATTCACAGGATGGAGTTCGGAGAGGTGTCCGGGCATCGGGTTCTTACCAAGAGGGGACCGGGAAATCGGGGTGCTTTGCAATGTGGAAGCACCCACGAGGCCACGTCTGGAATGTCGTCGTGAGACTGGCCTCATCCTGAGGTGCCACCGGAAGGTCGGGAACCCTTCCAGACA
>NW_011439104.1:0-574 GCF_000754665.1 Bison bison bison
ATCACGTGACTGAGAGGCACTGATCACGTGACTGAGAGGCGCTGATCACGTGACTGAGGGGCGCTGATCACGTGACTGGGAGGCGCTGATCACGTGGCTATCATTCACTGATCAGGTGCTTCAGGAGGCAATAATCAAAGAGCTGAGCAGGCACTAATCACTTGGCTAAGAGGGCACTATTCACGGAGAGGAGCAGGAAATCGTCAAGGAGCTGAGCAAACTGTAATGAAGTGGTTAAGCAGACTCTAAACACGTGACGCAGCAGGCTCTACACCCGTGACTGAGCAGACACAATTTGGGCAGCTCAGCAGACACCAATGGTGCAGCTCAACAGACACAAATGGTGCTGCTCAGCAGACACCAATCATGCAGCTCAGCAGGCAATACTCATGGAGCTGAGCAGGCAGGAATCACACAGCTCAGCAGGCAAAGATCAAGGAGCTGAGCAGGCACGAATCTCGCAGCTCAGCTGGCAAAAATCAAGGAGCTGAGCAGACTGCCATTAAGTGGCTAAGCAGACTCTAAACACGTGACTCAGCAGGCTTGACACCCGTGACTGAGCAGACACGAATCT
>NW_011439105.1:0-661 GCF_000754665.1 Bison bison bison
AAGATCAGGTCAGAGCTGTGGGGATAGGTTTGTGAGATGTCAGTACACTGATGATAGTTAGAACTGTGAGAGTGAGGAGATGAGATTGTGCAGAGATTGCATAATGTAGAATAGCATGTGCCAAGATCCAAACTCTAGAGGTAAAGAGGATGAGTAAGATGAGCTGTCTAAGAAAGGAAGCCCAAGTGGAGTTGCAAGAGAAGCATGAGGAAATCAGGAATGCCAAGGATCACAAGTCAGTGTTCAGTTTCAGGAAGTGGTGACTGGGAGTGGTTAGTGTAATTTACAAGTTCGCAGGTGGAAAATGGCTTCCCTATTTGGGTCATGAGAATCGTGGAGGGCAGGTCGGAAGTGCAGTTGGTGTAAAGTTCTCCAGGTGATTCTCATAGTCCTTTTTGGCCAGTAGTCCTCCACTTGAGAATCATGACACACATTTATATTTAATGATTGTTCTGTGTGTGTGTTTGCAACCTGGCTTCTTTTTATACTTCAATCAATTTCTTTTAATGTATATTTTGGACATTTAAAAACTCTGTTGTTCTAAAATGCTGTATAACTGCATCTGTGTATGTAGTTCTGCAGTGTTTAATCTTCTCCGGTGGTGGTGGTGGTGGTGGTGTGTCGCTAAGTCATGTCCGCTCCTGTGACCCCACGGACTGTA
>NW_011439106.1:0-536 GCF_000754665.1 Bison bison bison
TTTCAGTTTACCAAGGCTAGATTTATGGCCCAGTATATGATCAATCCTGGAGAATGTTCCATGTGCACCTGAGAAAAAGGTGAAATTCATTGCTTTGGCGTGAAATGTTCTTTTGAAATCAATTAGGTCTAACTGATCCATTGTATCACTTAAAGTTTGTGTTTCCTTGCTAAATTTTCTGTTTGGTTGATCTATCCATAGGTGTGTGTAGGGTCTTAAGATCTCCCACTATTATTGTGTTATTTTTAATTTCCTGTTTCTGACTTGTTAGCATTTGCCTTACATATTGAGTGCTCCTATCTTGGGTGCATGTATATTTATAATTTTTATATCTTGTCCTTGGGGTGATCATTTGACCATTATATAGTGGCCTTTTTTGTCTCTTTTCACACCCTTTATTTCAAAGTCTATTTTATCTGATATGAGTATTGCTACTTCTAATTTCTGTTGCTCACATTTTGCATGAAATACCTTTTCCCAGCCCTTCACTTTCACTCTGTATGTGCTCCTTGGTTTCAGGTGGGTCTCTTTTACAC
>NW_011439107.1:0-501 GCF_000754665.1 Bison bison bison
CCCAGGGGCCTCTGAACCTCCTGCGGGCCTAGACGCAGCGAAACTTGAGCGCCCAACTTGCCCGGCACCTGTCCGGTGCCCAAACCCACCAGAAGCCAGGGAGGCGCGGTCGACCGGAGCGCCTCAGCCCCTCCCCTTCGCACTACCGAGGCCCCCCCTCTGCCCCCACGCCAAGCCCTCCACCTTCCTGAGAGAGCAGACGAGCCACAGGCAGGCACACAGACAGACACACAGACACTCGCACGCACCCACGCCAAGGGAGACAGCTGGCCTGCGCAAGCTCCTCAGCCAGAGCCAGAGCGCCTGGGAGAGGCCGGGGCCAGACGAACGGGCCGGCGGCTGGCTGTCAGGAGATACGGAGGCAGAAATACATGAAGATTCCGAGACAGACTCCAAGACGGCAAGAGGAGATACACACACACACACACACACACACACACACACGCACACACTTGAGTGTGGTCTTTGGAAATACTTCTGTTCGTAGTTGCTGGGTTGACG
>NW_011439108.1:0-619 GCF_000754665.1 Bison bison bison
AATACTCATACACTGACCTCAGACTCACCCAGGTATGAAAAAGAATTGTGTACATAGCACTGAGGGTAAGCGATGGAACACTGGTGGTAAGGTATAGTGAGTTCATGGAGCCTTCTCATGCCCTTTATAACTCCAAGTCCTGTGATACAGAAACTGACACCACGAGACAGAGCTGGGCTGCACCCTGGATGCTGCCCTTGACTGAGGTAACCAGCCTCAGTCCTTAGATAATTCTTGAGCTAGGTCTCGATGATCCTTGTGTAGTAGAACTAATATTCCTGCCTCAGTCACCTAGTCGGATTGTTAAGGAAATGAGATTTAAATCAGTTTCAAAACTAAGAGTATTGACCCCAAAGCCTGTGGCCTTGTAATTCCCAGATCAAACTAGTACCTACAATGGAGACCCTTTAACCCAAGTAGATAATCTGATGTTGGAAGGAAAAAAATCTCTTGGCAAAATAGCACACAAGGCTGCCTTCTCATAGCTCTTATCAGTATCATTTGATTATAAAAGGTAGCTTTTCTCTGTCCCCCTTATCTGCATTCCCTGCCCCCTCCAACTGTTTTTTGACCTTGGAAGTAGCTCGAGTTGGTGAGAACTCCGATACCCTCCCACTCA
>NW_011439109.1:0-527 GCF_000754665.1 Bison bison bison
ATGCATGCAAAGAAATGAAGAGAAACCAGATTCATTGCGACTTTGAAGCTAAAATTTCAAGAATCCGTAGAGGCAAATACAGTAAAGCAAAAATGATGGCAAACATGTAAGTGACATGAAGATTTACAGAACATGTGACTGGAAGCAGAACATTTTTTTGACCACAGAAGTTAAATAAGCTATTCAAGATTTACTAGAGAAACACTATAAATTATTACTCAAGAAGATACCATTCTATTACAACATCATGATTTATTAAAGCACAGCAATCTGTACAACAAAGGGCCTTAACAGGTGTCTATTCTCAGCCAAATTTCTCTATAAGTTAGTTTCTCTTAATCAAAAAACATGTTATATTTTAAATTAGTAATTTAACTGTTGAGGAAGTTACCATAATATCTATTTTAACACTGAACAAATCTAACCAGCTCTTGGACATTAATGTAAAATCCTGACATAGAATTTGATTTAAAACTTCTCAGAATAAATTCATTAAAGCAAGTTCCCTGTGATAATATGTAAGAATG
>NW_011439110.1:0-680 GCF_000754665.1 Bison bison bison
ACTCGAGAGCAGAGCGGGGTTCTTGGCTTCCACTCGAGATGAATGCCTGTCTCCCCGGGTGCGTCTGGAATGCAACCCCGAGATCCCGGTCGCCCCTGGAGAGGAACATTGGCTTCTGGACACAAGCCCAGATGAGGTCTATTGGCCCTGCAGTCACTCGAGAGCAATCCCCAGCTTTCCTTCGCAACTCGAATGGAAGATTGGACTTCCCTGGGCCAACACAAGAGGCATCCCGAATTCCCCGTCGTAACTCGAGAATCCCGCCGCAACTCGAGAAAAACCACGTGGTTCCCCCGTCATCGCAAGATGAAGCCCTTTCCCGCTACAGCGTCTCAGGAGAAGTCCCACGTTAGGAATTGGAGGCGGAAACGGTACTTGGCACCCTTGATGCGCCCCCACCAAGGTCCCCGGCATCCCGGTCTCCCTGGAGAGGAACACCGAGGTTTTCCGGCACCACTTCCTCTGAGCCCCTTCTACCCTCCTGATCTCGACAGGAGGGTCGACTCCCCTGCATTGTCTGGAAGGGGTTCCCGACCTTCCGGTCGCACCTCAGGATGAGGCCGGTCTCACGACGACATTCCAGACGTGGCCTCGTGGGTGCTTCCACATTGCGAAGCACCCCGATTTCCCGGTCCCCTCTCGGTAAGAACCCCGGTGCCCGGACACCTCTCCGAACTCCA
>NW_011439111.1:0-518 GCF_000754665.1 Bison bison bison
ATGGAGATTTGAAATAAAGTGCACAAAAGTCATATGTGTTGAATCAAGATTTTGCATTTAACCATCTCTCAAAAAGGAAGAGAGCTTCACCTGCACATGTTTCTTTCAAAACCGTCAATTGCTTTTCAATTCTGGGGTTTCTCTCTTGCCTTGTTCAGTTAGCCTTAACAGTAAAAATCAACGAAAACTACATAAAGATTCAAAGATACCAACAAAGGACAGCTTCTGTTTTTGAAATCATCTTTCCATTAAGTAGAACACGAGCTCTATTCTTTGTATTTTGCCTAGGGAATTAGCAATGTCCTGGTTCAGATGGCAAGGCATCCGCGCGCAGGAGACTGGGGTTTGATCCCTGGGTCGGGAAGATCCCGCCGGAGAAGGAAATGGCAACCCACTCCCAGTATCCTCGCCTGGGAAATGCCACGGACAGAGGAGGCTGATGGGCCGCAGTCCATGGGTTGTATTAAAGTTGGGCTCAACCCAGCAACTACGAACACAAGTATTCCAAAGACCACACT
>NW_011439112.1:0-530 GCF_000754665.1 Bison bison bison
TCCTCTATTTCTTTGCACTGATCACTGAAAAAGGCTTTCTTATCTCTCCTTGCTATTCTTTGGAACCCTGCATTCAGATGGGTATATCTTTCCTTTCCTCCTTTGCCTTTCACTTCTCTTCTTTTCTCAGTTACTTGGAAGGCCTCCTCAGACAATCGTTTTGCCTTTTTGCATTACTTTTCTTGGGGATGGTCTTGATCACTGCCTCCTGTACAATATCACTATAGGATAATGTGCTATAGGATAATGGGCCCTAAACGTTTTAGAAGCTCTTTTGTCTAGTGGAAAGACACAAGCTTAAGCTTCATACAGGTCTTTTTGTTTGACTGAAATGGTGTATGAGGCACTATCTTAAATCTTCTTGAGGTCTTAACTATGTCGTGTGTCTAATACTTAAATCCTGGATTTGATTTTTTGTTTGTTCTTTTGCCCTGAAACTGCTTCCTGTTTTGAAAGCTTTTGCTGTCTGGAGAAAATGAAGAGGAGAGCAGTTTGACTTTTGACTAGCAAACCCTGACTATATTTCTTCT
>NW_011439113.1:0-560 GCF_000754665.1 Bison bison bison
CCCGACCCAGGGATCAAGCCCCAGTCTCCTGCGCGCGGATGCCTTGCCATCTGAACCAGGACATTGCTAATTCCCTAGGCAAAATACAAAGAATAGAGCTCGTGTTCTACTAAATGGAAAGATGATTTCAGAAACAGAAGCTGTCCTTTGTTGGTATCTTTGAATCTTTATGTAGTTTTCGTTGATTTTTACTGTTAAGGCTAACTGGACAAGGCAAGAGGGAAACCCCAGAATTGAAAAGCAATTGACGGTTTTGAAAGAAACATGTGCAGGTGAAGCTCTCTTCCTTTTTGAGAGATGGTTAAATGCAAAATCTTGATTCAACACATATGACTTTTGTGCACTTTATTTCAAATCTCCATGACAAAACCCTAAGGCGACCAGGAAGAAAGGAGTAGAGGGGCAGACACAAAGAGACAACCTTTCCCCTTAGGTGCCATCGCTAACCAGCTGCTTAGTTCCTTCATCTCAAGGACTATCATCTGGGCTTCTCTGGTTTGTCTGATTCTTGTTTACGGGGACCGTTTCTCGTCACAAGGCTGTCAACAGTGGGGGTGGGG
>NW_011439114.1:0-555 GCF_000754665.1 Bison bison bison
CCCCGTCATCGCGGAGATGAGGGCCTTCGTCTCCTGCATGGCCTAGAGGCCAACCTCGCGACCTCTCTCCAAACGCCTCAGGAGGCTTGACTCCCTTTAGTCCACCCAGTGAGCTCCAAGAGATACCCGTCGCGACTCGAGAGCAGAGCGGGGTTCTTGGCTTCCACTCGAGGTGAATGCCTGTCTCCCCGGGTGCGTCTGGAATGCAACCCCGAGATCCCGGTCGCCCCTGGAGAGGAACAATGGCTTCTGGACGCAAGCCTAGATGAGGTCTATTGGCCCTGCAGTCACTCGAGAGCAATCCCCAGCTTTCCTCCGCAACTCGAATGGAAGATTGGACTTCCCTGGGCCAACACAAGAGGCATCCTGAATTCCCCGTCGTAACTCGAGAATCCCGCCGCAACTCGAGAAAAACCACGTGGTTCCCCCGTCATCGCAAGATGAAGCCCTTTCCCGCTACAGCGTCTCAGGAGAAGTCCCACGTGAGGAATTGGAGGTCGAAACGGTACTTGGCACCCTTGATGCGCCCCCACAAAGTTCCCCCGGCATCCCCGG
>NW_011439115.1:0-562 GCF_000754665.1 Bison bison bison
TTTCACCTAAACCTCTGACTTTACGGGGGGCTCTCCCCCACTACCTCTCTCTGAAAAAAGAGTTAGCTTACAGTTCCAGTTAATAATTCCTGGGTGTGACAGTGTTTAACCTACAAACTCCTTTGGAAATCCTCTAGCCTGCCTGAATAGGTTTTTCCGGCCACATGTGATTGTTCAGAGCCTCCCAACTGTGAGAGGCAGGAGATGTTCTAAACTGTCTAAACACAGATTCTTTTGAGTAGTTAAAAGATTGATTAGAAATTGTATTGGTGAATGGTTTTTCACTTGTTGGGCCATTGTTTGCTGCTAAGGTTCCATATCCCTTACCTGCTGTGTCCCTGGCAGTGTATTGATTAATATAATTGGTGTAAGTAGTAGCTTTAATGTTTGTAACCTGGGACCCTTGAGTTAATTCTTTTTTTATGTTATAGCCCACCACACCTTTGCTCTGTAGGAATGCAACTTTATCTAATGCTTTTTTGGAGGTGGCTCCTGACCAACACCTTTAGAGAAAAATAGTTTTCTGAAGAAAAGGTCTTAAAATGTTAACAGGCCTCCGGGC
>NW_011439116.1:0-571 GCF_000754665.1 Bison bison bison
AGCGGAGTCCTTGGCTTCCCCTCGAGACGAGGCCTGACTCCCCGGGGGAGCCTGGAATGCAACCCCGAGATCCCTGCCTTCCCTGGAGAGGAAAATTAGGTCCCGGACACACGCTTAGGTGAGGTCTCTTAGGCCCTGCAGTGACTCGAGCGCCACCCCCAGCTTTCCCTCGCAACCCGAGGGGAAGATGGGGCTTCCCAGGGCCAACCCAAGGGGAAGGCTGAGATCCCCGTCGTAACTCGAGAATGCCGCCGCAACTCGAGAAAAACCACGTGGTTCCCACCGCTTGGCAAGATGAGGCCCTTGCCCGCGACGGCGTCTCAAGGGAAGTCCCCTGTTCCGCCCTGAAGGGCGAGACGGTCCCTGACAGCCTTCCTGCGACCCCCAAAAGTCCCCCGACACGCCGGGTTCCCCCGAGGGGAACACCGAGGGTCCCGGCACCGCTTCCTCTGAGCCCCTTCTCCCCTCCTGATCGCGACAGGAGAGGCGATTCCCCTGCGTGGTCTGGAAGGGGTTCCCGGCCTTCCCGGCGCACCTCAGGATGAGGCCGGTCTCACGAGGAAATTCGAGA
>NW_011439117.1:0-511 GCF_000754665.1 Bison bison bison
TGTACCCAGATCCCTGACCTGCAGAAACTGAGACCCCATGTCTGTTTGAAACCACTGAGGTTTGGTTTAATTTGGTACACTGTGGGCTTCCCTGGTGGGTCATTGGTAAAGAATCTGCCTGCCAGTGCAGGAGACATGGGTTCGATCCTTGAATTGAGACGATCCCTGGAGAAGGGAATGGCAACCCACTCTAGTCTTCTTGCCAAGATAATCCCATGGATAGGGGTGCCTGGTGGGCTACAGTCCATGGAATTGCAGAGAGTCGGACATGACTGAGCACACAATACTGATATACAGTAATATTATTTATTACTAATTACTATTATTTGCTTATTTGCTAGTAATTCTATTAGTAAAATAACTAGTAGAAGAGGCAAAGGCAGTGTCCTCAAAACCCTTCATCTCCTGGCTTTACTTTCCTCTATGTTGGCAGCATTTTCTAGCTTAGTCACCTCTTCAGAAAGATGCTAAAAAACTCTTAGTAATTCCAAGGAAAGAGGAATATCACTGG
>NW_011439118.1:0-522 GCF_000754665.1 Bison bison bison
AGCAGGCCCTGATCACGTGACTCTGCAGGCACTGATCACGTGGCTGATCAAGTACAGATCACGTGACTGAGCATGCACTGATCACGTGGCTATCATGCACTGATGACGTGACTGCGCATGCACTGATGATGTGGCTGATCGGGCACTGATCACATGGCTCATCATGCACTGATCACGTGTTTATCAGGCAATGATCAGCGACTGAGAGGCGCTGATCATGGGACTGTACACGGACTGATCACGTGGCTATCATGCACTGATCACGTGACTGGGCATGCACTGATGACGTGGCTGTTCGTGCACTGATCATGGGTTTATCAGGCAGTGATCAGTGATTGACAGGCGCTGATCAGGGGACTGTGCACGCACTGATCACGTGGCTGATCAGGAACTGACCACCTGACTTCGCATGCAGTGATCACGTGGCTGGTCGTTCACTGATCACGTGTTTATCATACGGTGATCACGTGACTGAGAGGCGCTGATCACGTGACTGTGCCGTCAGTGATGACGTGGCTGAGC
>NW_011439119.1:0-768 GCF_000754665.1 Bison bison bison
TCGCATCAAGGGTGCCAAGTACCGTTTCGACCTCCAATACCTAACGTGGGACTTCTCCTGAGACACTGTAGCGGGAAAGGGCTTCATCTTGCGATGACGGGGGAACCACGTGGATTTTCTCGAGTTGCGGCAGGATTCTCGTGTTACGACGGGGAATTCAGGATGCCTCTTGTGTTGGCCCAGGGAAGTCCAATCTTCCATTCGAGTTGCGAAGGAAAGCTGGGGATTGCTCTCGAGTGACTGCAGGGCCAATGACCTCATCTAGGCTTGTGTCCAGAAGCCAGTGTTCCTCTCCAGGGGGCAAAGGGATCTCGGGGTTGCGACTGCAGACGCACCCGGGGAGACAGGCATCCATCGTCGAGTGGAAGCAAAGAACCCCGCTCTGCTCTCGAGTCGCGACGGGTATCTCTTGGAGCTCACTGGGTGGACTAAAGGGAGTCAAGCCTCCGGAGGCGTTTGGAGAGAGGTCGAGAGATTGGTCTCTAGGCCATACAGGAGACGAAGGCCCTTGCCGGGGACCAGCCCCGGCTGATCCAGGGTATTCGAAGGAGAGACGGCATAGGCGAGGATCAGGATACTATAGCTTCAATTAGATATTAATTAAAGATATAAAGAGTAATAGAATAAGGATAGCTCAGTAGGAAAATTCAGTGGAGAAAAGAGGCTGAGTAGCTTGGTTTTCGCGGGAGACCAATAAAACTTCAAGACAAGAAGTTTGCACCACTTACGTAGGCCGCAGGCGTCCTTCCGTTCTCCCGAAGGAGAGGA
>NW_011439120.1:0-558 GCF_000754665.1 Bison bison bison
TTCAGATTGAAGATGCATTCCATGGTATTGCCATCTTAAGTCTTTCCACCGCTATGGAATATCTGTCCATGTATTCAGGATCTTTTTCAGCCACGGTGTAGAATTTCCAGTGTGCCAGTCTTGCATCCTCGTGACATCCGTGGCAAAGCATTTGATTCATGTTGACAGTATTGAGAGGGAATTTTTTTAAAAATTCCTTTTCAGATTATTATCTGCTAGTGTATACAGGTAAAACTGTGTACTCATTCATTTTGATCACTTTGGACAGCTTGAGAGTTGTCTTTCCTCTCTTTGCTTTCTCGTACTTTAAGAGTATCCTGGCACATACATGTTCTGCCTCACCCCTAATCTCAGTCATGTGTTCAAAGAACTTCTGTCCGTTTATTTATTTGTTTTGGTAACATTGAATTCGTTTTGACTATGCTGGGTCTTTGCTGCTCGCTGGAAGTTGCTAGGACCTCTGGACTGCAGTCTCCCATCTCTTGCTGACCTCTTGTTGACCTCTGCAGAATCCTGGTTGGTGGGAGCTTGTTAGTTCCTTGTTCCTTACCCGGACCT
>NW_011439121.1:0-506 GCF_000754665.1 Bison bison bison
AGAAGAAGAAGACAAAAAGAAAGACCATGAGAAAATACTTGAGGAGATAATAGTTGAAAACTTCCCTAAACTGGGGAAGGAAATAATCACCCAAGTCCAAGAAACCCAGAGAATCCCAAACAGGATAAACCCAAGGCGAAACACCCCTAGACACATATTAATCAAATTAACAAAGATCAAACACAAAGAACAAATATTAAAAGCAGCAAGGGAAAAACAACAAATAACACACAAGGGAATTCCCATAAGTATAACAGCTGATCTTTCAATAGAAACTCTTCAAGCCAGGAGGGAATGGCAAGACATACTTAAAATGACGAAGGAAAATAACCTACAGCCCAGATTATTGTACCCAGCAAGGATTTCATTCAAGTATGAAGGAGAAATCAAAAGCTTTTCAGACAAGCAAAAGCTGAGAGAATTCTGCACCACCAAACCAGCTCTCCCAACAAATACTAAAGGATATTCTCTAGACAGGAAACACAAAACCCAAAACAATAAAGTAA
>NW_011439122.1:0-510 GCF_000754665.1 Bison bison bison
ATGACCCACTCCCAGAATATTGGAAATAAAAGCAAAAATAAACAAATGGGACCCTAATTAACCTTTAAAAAGACTTCTGACACATCAAAGGAAACTATTAGCAAGGTGAAAAGACAGCCTTCAGAATGGGAGAAAATAATAGCAAATGAAGCAACCGACAAACAACTAATCTCAAAAATATACAAGCAACTCCTACAGCTCTAACTCCAGAAAAATAAATGGCCCAATCAAAAAATGGGCCAAAGAACTAAATAGACATTTCTCCAAACGAAGACATACAGATGGCTAACAAACACATGAAAAGATGCTCAACATTCACTCATTATCAGAGAAATGCAAATCAAGACCATTCTGAGGTACCATTTCACTACCAGTCAGAATGGCTGCGATCCAAAAAGTCTACAAATAATAAATGTTAGGAGAGGGTGTGGAGGAAAGGGGAACCCCCTTACACTGTTGGTGGGAATGCAAACTAGTACAGCCACTATGGAGAACAGTAGTGGAGATTCC
>NW_011439123.1:0-504 GCF_000754665.1 Bison bison bison
GATCACGTAGCTATAAATGCACTTATCACGTGACTGCCCATGTACTGGTCACGTGAATATTATACACTGATCACATGACAGATCATGCACTGATCACGTGACTGATCATGCACTGATCAGGAGGCTATCATGCACTGATCACGTGGTTAAAATGCATGGATCACGTGACAGATCATGCACTGATCACGCACTGATCACGTGGCTGTCATGCACGGATCACGTGACTGATCATACACTGATCACTTGGTTATCATGCACTGATCACGTGGCTGATCATGCACTGATTACGTGACTGATCATGCACTGATCACGTGGCTATCATGCACTGCTCACGTGGCTGATCATACAATGATCACTTGACTGATCATGCACAGATCACGTGGCTATCATGCAGTAGTCATGCGGCTGATCCTACACTGATCACGTGCCTGAACATGCAAATGATCACGTAGATATAATGCACTGATCACGTGCTGGGGATGTATGGTTCATGTGGCTATCATG
>NW_011439124.1:0-573 GCF_000754665.1 Bison bison bison
GGCAATAAATATGGAGCTGAGCAAGCAGGAATCACGCAGCTCAGCAGGCAATAATCAAAAAGCTGAGCAGGCAGGAATCACGCAGCTTAGCAGGCAATAATCATGGAGCTGAGCAGACTGTAATGAAGTGGCTAAGCAGACTCTAATCACGTCACTCAGCCGGCTCCTATCCCGGTCTTGAGCAGGCACTAATCACGCAGCTGAGCAGGGACTAATCACACAGCTGATCAGGCACGAGTCACGCAGCTGAGCAGGGATTAAGCATGCAGCTGAGCAAGCGCTAATCCCTTGATTCAGCAGACCCTGATCACGTGACTGAGCAGGCCCTGATCACGTGGCTGAGCATGCACTGATCACGTGACTGAGCATGCACTGATCACGTGACTGAGATGCACTGATCACGTGACTGAGAGGCACTGATCACTTGCTGAGAGGCACTGATCACGTGACTGAGCATGCACTGATCACGTGACTGAGAGGCACTGATCACGTGACTGAGAGGCGCTGATCACGTGACTGAGGGCGCCGATCACGTGACTGAGAGGCGCTGATCACGTGGCTATCATGCACTGA
>NW_011439125.1:0-681 GCF_000754665.1 Bison bison bison
GCAACCTTTCCCCTTGGTGCCATCTCAACCAGCTGCTTAGTTCCTTCATCTCAAGGACTATCATCTGGGCTTCTCTGGTTTGTCTGATTCTTGTTTCGGGGACCGTTTCTCGTCACAAGGCTGTCAACAGTGGGGTTGGGGTGTGTGTGTGTCGGGGGGGGGGACTGGGAGCCCTTCTTTCCATTCCACATGACACCCAGTGGACAATCCAGGCCCTGCCCACTGCATTGAGTGTGCAGCAACAATATCAACGGTAATGCCGGTGAACAATGCGTATTCCTGGAATCCACTCCGTTGGCTACTGACTGTGTGTGGTGGTGGTCTGGAACCTAGACCTGGAAGCTTTCTGGATGATTGCAAATGACATCAAAGTCTGAGGACGATGGAAGATCTTCTCATTTCTGCAAGAGCCGCACACCTCCAGAAGGAACCACAAGACTTGCCTGAAATGGTCAAGGTATAAGTATTGGACTCAACGTTGGAAGGTCTCCACCTTTGCTATGGAAGTCAAACGATCTTTCTTTGAAATGAAAATGGAGCATACTGAACGTTCACAGTCTTCTAGAGCATATGAAAAGCCCTAACTTGTAGAAACCTGCTGTACGAGTTCCTTGAAAGCAAGAACCTCTATGTATGGATATGTCTTCATGCCTTAGATTGTGCCTCGAATATAGTGTACAC
>NW_011439126.1:0-664 GCF_000754665.1 Bison bison bison
TAAGTTTCATCCACCTCATTAGAACTGATTCAAATGTATTCTTTTTAATGGCTGAGTAATACTCCATTGTGTATATGTACACCTGCTTTCTTATCCATTCATCTGCTGATGGACATCTAGGTTGCTTCCATGTCCTGGCTATTATAAACAGTGCTGCGATGAACATTGGGGTACACGTGTCTCTTTCCCTTCTGGTTTCCTCAGTGTGTATGCCCAGCAGTGGGATTGCTGGATCATAAGGCAGTTCTATTTCCAGTTTTTTAAGGAATCTCCACACTGTTCTCCATAGTGGCTGTACTAGTTTGCATTCCCACCAACAGTGTAAGAGGGTTCCCTTTTCTCCACACCCTCTCCAGCATTTATTATTTGTAGACTTTTGGATCACAGCCATTCTGACTGGTGTGAAATGGTATCTCATAGTGGTTTTGATTTGTATTTCTCTGATAATGAGTGATGTTGAGCATCTTTTCATGTGTTTGTTAGCCATCTGTATGTCTTCTTTGGAGAAATGTCTATTTAGATCTTTGGCCCACTTTTTTGATTGGGTCTATTTATTTTTCTGGAGTTTGAGTCTGTAGGAGTTGCTTGTATATTTGTGAGATTTAGTTGTTTGTCCGTTGCTTTCATTTTGCTTATTATTTTTCTCCCTATTCTGAAGGTCTGT
>NW_011439127.1:0-548 GCF_000754665.1 Bison bison bison
GAAAAGAATGAGAGTTGAGAAAAACTTTCTCCCCATCCCCTCCCTCCCAAACCCCACATCTTGATTGAATTAACTAACCATATGAGGATTAAGGGCAGTGCAGTTTCATTCTGGGTTGCACAAAGTGGTTGTGATCTCTGTTTCTGCCTGCAGTGTTGTGTAAGATCCTCTAAGCCTTTTCCTCCATCTAGATCCTGAACCTACTGTTTCTCCTATTTGTGCCCCACCTCTGCTTCCCTCTCCCCTACATGTCTTATCTTCAGCTCATAAAATAATCCTGGACATAACACACTGGCCACCTGATGCGAAGAGCTGACTCATTTGAAAAGACCCTGATGTTGGGAAAGATTGAAGGCAGGAGGAGAAGGGGACAACAGAGGATGAGATGGTTGGATGGCATCACCAACTCAATGGACGTGAGTTTGGGAACTTTGAAACTCGTACACAATGGATGGAAGGAGGGAGGAAGACGGACAGATAGATAAACAGATGGATGGGTAGTGAGTTCCATTACAGAGTGTTCTGCTCCTTTTGGGGGCACTCAAACA
>NW_011439128.1:0-616 GCF_000754665.1 Bison bison bison
TATTCAAAAGCAGAGACATTATCTTGCCAGCAAAGGTCCGTCTAGTCAAGGTTATGGTTTTTCCTGTGGTCATGTATGATGTGAGAGTTGGACTGTGAAGAAAGCTGAGCGCCGAAGAATTGATGCTTTTGAACTGTGGTGTTGGAGAAGACCCTTGAGAGTCCCTTGGACTGCAAGGAGATCCAACCAGTCCATTCTGAAGGAGATTAGCCCTGGGTGTTCTTTGGAAGGAATGATGCTAAAGCTGGAACTCCAGTACTTTGGCCACCTCATGTGAAGAGTTGACTCATTGGAAAAGACTCTGATGCTGGGAGGGACTAGGGGAAGGAGGAGAAGGGGACAACAGAGGATGAGATGGCTGGATGGCATCACCGACTCAATGGACATGAGTTTGAGTGAACTATGGGGGTTGATGATGGACAGGGAGGCCTGGCGTGCTGCGATTCATGGGGTCGCAAAGAGTCGGACACGACTGAGCGACTGAACTGAACTGAATAGGCTGTATTGCCAGTGAAGGTGAGTGCCAGAGGCCCTGCATTTCCTGGCTGACCTAGAGTTCCCAGGAATGGAGACATGAAGTCCAAGTTCTTTAAGCCTCACAGTCAAACTTGCATTC
>NW_011439129.1:0-557 GCF_000754665.1 Bison bison bison
CGGGGTTCTTTGCTTCCACTCGAGATGAATGCCTGTCTCCCCGGGTGCGTCTGGAATGCAACCCCGAGATCCCGGGCGCCCCTGGAGAGGAACATTGGCTTCTGGACACAAGCCTAGATGAGGTCTATTGGCCCTGCAGTTACTCGAGAGGAATCCCCAGCTTTCCTTCGCAACTCGAATGGAAGACTGGACATCCCTGGGCCAACACAAGAGGCATCCCGAATTCCCCGTCGTAACTCGAGGATCCCGCCGCAACTCGAGAAAAACCACGTGGTTCCCCCGTCATCGCAAGATGAAGCCCTTTCCCGCTACAGCGTCTCAGGAGAAGTCCCACGTTAGGAATTGGAGGTCGAAACGGTACTTGGCACCCTTGATGCGCCCCCACAAAGTTCCCCGGCATCCTGGTCTCCCTGGAGAGGAACACCGAGGTTTTCCGGCACCACTTCCTCTGAGCCCCTTCTACCCTCCTGGTCTCGACAGGAGGTTCGACTCCCCTGCTTTGTCTGGAAGGGGTTCCCGACCTTCCGGTCGCACCTCAGGATGAGGCCGGTCTCACG
>NW_011439130.1:0-505 GCF_000754665.1 Bison bison bison
AGGAAGGATTTCCTGTTTCTTTCAGGACAAAGACTGTGTTTGACGGCTTTATCCAGAAGCTTCAGGGCCTAGTACAGTGCTTGGCACATACTAAGTACTAAGGAATCAGTGAGCGTATATTGTGATCAGTATATTGAGATCAGTGCTAAATGAACCTCCCGACATTTCTAGAGAAATAATGTGAATCATTGAGAAGGACCATCCAGTGCAGGGGATGAAATGTGGCCTCTGGAGTCAGACAGCCTGGGTTTGAATTGTTCGTGGCTGTGCCATGGACTGTTTCTAACCTTGGGCAAGTTTACTTTTCTGGGTGTCAGTTTCTCCATCTGTATAATGGGGACAATCAGAAGACCTTGTGGGGGCTGCTGTGAGGATTAAATGAGTAAGTGCATAAAGTGCATGGAACAAGCTTTGCTCACAGTTCAGTTCAGTTCAGTCTCTCAGTCGTGTCCCACTCTTTGCGACCCAATGAATCACAGCACGCCAGGCCTCCCTGTCCATCACC
>NW_011439131.1:0-558 GCF_000754665.1 Bison bison bison
AAGAACATCCATGCAAAGGACAAGCCTGCACAGCTCTGTGCACATCTGCCCCTCCCCCCCTCACAGCCAGCAGCATTTCCAAGTGACCTCCTAAGGCCTTCGCCAAACTACAGGGGCACCTCTGGGCTTCCTGTTTCCCTCATTTTTCGGAATACTTTTCTAAAAAATAAAGAAAAACAAAAAACAAATTAAAAAAAAAAAAACCCGACACATTTCTTCGTACAACGCCACAGTGGAAGGAACACAGGCCTTCAATATTAAGACCTAAATTTGCAAAAAACTTGGAGCTTGGTTTTTTGTTTTGTTTTGTTTTGTTTTGTTTGAATCAAACCACCACATCATTTACAATTTTTACACGTTCTAATTATTCGGTTCCAAAACACCAAACTTGTACTGCACACGGTCCCCATGGAAAGGCCTCCTCAGCAGGACAGCCACAGATGCTGCCATGAAAGGGCAGCAGGGGTGCCCCTCCTCCCTTTGTTTTTCTGCCTGGGGCGGCCACCGGGGTTTTTGAAACCCATGCACCCTACTAAGTTTTCTAGGGGTGCAATTCGT
>NW_011439132.1:0-534 GCF_000754665.1 Bison bison bison
ATACATACTATATTAAAATAAAATATTCTTGGTAACTTAGAAGAGGTTATAGAATCCACTAGTTATTTTAAAATCAGTTAATAAAAGGAAGGGATCTCTGTCTCTCTTCTAAAAGCTATACCAAGAGATTTAAGAAACACGAGGGCCTGAGTCAAGTGAGTAAGCTATAAAATAATGTAAGACAAAACAAATTTTCTAAAAAATTAAGATAGTGTATAAAATCTGAATACACACTGGATATTTGATGATATTTAGAAATCACTGTTAATTTTTTTAGATGTGATAATGTTGTCATCTTCAACTTTTAGAGATACATACTGAAATATTTATGGAAGACATGAAATGATGTCTAACATCAGCTTCAAAATAATCTAGGTGTAGAGGATAGGGAGTGGTATAGATGAATCAAGATTATCCAAGGTTATAACTGTTGAAGCTGGATAATAGATGTTAGAGATTCAGGACATGATTCTCTCTACACCTCTGCATATGTTAGAAATTTTCCATAATAAAATGTGAAATACACAAACAAGA
>NW_011439133.1:0-507 GCF_000754665.1 Bison bison bison
ACATGTTCATCTTCATAGTTTCATTTTCAATATTTAAACAAAGAAGAGAAAATGAGGCTTTAGTTCATTGGTTTACTATTTTACTGCATGGTATTCCAAACTCTTCAGTTCAAGAAAGCATTCGTTATGCATCCTAGGTAAATGACACCTGATATAATATTTGTAAGCAAGAAAATGAGAAGAAAGGGAAAAGAGGTAATGGATGTAAAGTGATTTCTGAAATCATCCCTGCTGAAATGAAGGGGTGTCTAAATTAGGATGGTATGGGTGAAGAAAGAGATGCAAATAAAATTAGATAAATAAAATACACAGTATGATCTTCAGCACATTCACATATTATATTCTATTAGTTACTGGTAGAGTCTTAAAGATTAGACAGCAGATTGTTTTCATTATAGAAATTAATTTTGTCCCTGAAAATATAGATATTGTAATACATCCAAAATCATGATCACAATTATACCATCACTGTGATAGAAAAGATAGCATGATATAATCAGTGACTGG
>NW_011439134.1:0-600 GCF_000754665.1 Bison bison bison
TTCAATTCATAGATTTGGTGTGTGTTTTACATTCCAGTTATATTACCCCCCAGGTTCTTTATTTATGTATTTATGTTTTGGGCAGTGCTAGGTCTTCATGGCTGCACGGGGGCTTTTCTCTAGTTGCAGAGAGCAGCGGCTTCTCATTGTGATGGCTTCTCCTGTGGGGAATGGGCTCTGGAGAATTCAGGCTTCAGGGGTTGTGACTTATGGGCTTAGTTGCCTTGAGGCACATGAATCCTCCTGGACCAGGGATCGAACCCATGTCCCCTGCATTGGCAGGCAGATTCTTAACCACTGGACCACCAGGGAAGTCCCTCCCTAGTGCTTCTTTCACTTTACTCAGCAGTGACGTAAGGAGGGAGGGTAAAGGCTCTGCTACCCAGACAGATTCTATCTGCCCTTTGTTCATCTATTAATTTTGCTGGGTATGGTGGATGCTGAGCCCCAGTTTTTGGTCATCCTCAGAGGCCTGCAGGAGAATCTTCCCTGGGGTGAAATATGCAGACAGAAGTTGAGAGTACCTTGAAAGTTAAGCACCTAAGGGCTAGACTGGACTGAAGTATGTGATAAGCCATTCACACAGGACTTGCCTGCTAT
>NW_011439135.1:0-621 GCF_000754665.1 Bison bison bison
GAGGCCCTCTTCCAATGCACCAAACCCAGTGGAGTGCCGAGAGGCCCCTCCCACCTCCAGTTTCCCTGACTTCTCAGAGCCACCATGAGAAGCCCCCTGAGGTCACCTGCACAAGTCGAGTGAACCCAGGGTGTCCTGCCTCAACCCGAGAAAGACCTCGAGAGACCTTCTTCAACACGTCTCGAGGCCAGATTCCCCTACTGCCGTGAGCCGGCATATTGCATATTGAGTGCATATTGCATATTGCATATTGAGTGCAGCACTTTCCACAGCATCATCTTTCAGGATCTGGAATAGCTCAACTGGAATTCTATCACTGCTGGGAGCCAGTGAGGTACTCCGCCCATGACAAAGGTCATGAGGAAGGAGGCTCGGCATACGCAAAGGCGTGGTCGAGCTTCAGGAGTCCCCCTGGAAATTCTCGAGCATATACCCCCAAAACCAGAGTCTGCCTACTTTCTGCTTGTGCTTTCACCTAAACCTCTGACTTTACGGGGGGCTCTCCCCCACTACCTCTCTCTGAAAAAAGAGTTAGCTTACAGTTCCAGTTAACTAATTCCTGGGTGTGACAGTGTTTAACCTACAAAACTCCTTTGGAAAATCCTCTAGCCTGCCTGAATA
>NW_011439136.1:0-694 GCF_000754665.1 Bison bison bison
CTTGGAGTTTGGAGTTGAGCCTCTCCAATCATTAGTGACGTGGAGCAAGATGACCTTTTGGAAATGCAGATGCAATGCTGTCACCTCCCTGCTCCAACGGCTCTCGTATTTTCCCAGCATATTGAAGATACGACCACTTCCCTTCAGGCTTGCTCCTCACGTTCTTCTCTGATGTCTTTTGCCTGGAATGCCCTCTGCACTCTTTGGCTTCCATCCCATAGGGCATTTTTCGTTTCTTGAATGTCCTAAGTTTCCCTGGTCACATAGCCTTCCAAGATGCTATTTTCCCTGCCTGAAATTCTTCCTGCATCTCAACCCTGGTTTACCTAGGTTCAACCTATGGACCTCAACGAAATGGTGCCTCTGGAAAGCCTTCCCTGACACCCAGGTCTTGTGGTGAGGGAAGAGGCCCCTCTATAGGTTCTCAAAGGATCTGCCTGTGATGTATCATTAGAGTCGTCTCAGTGAGAGCAGGAACTCTGTGTCTTCTTCTCTCCGCCTTCTATTCCCTGAAACTTATTACATGCCTCCTAGCTCATCGTAGGTGCTCAGTATTTACTTAGTGTGTGAAAGACAGAAAAGCTCTTGGAAGCCTCAAGGGGTCACTTGGCTCGGCACTTTTGATCTCTTTGTATATTTGGCGATTTAATTCTTTCCTTTCCTGGGTTGATGGGTACACTATATTCGAGGCACA
>NW_011439137.1:0-562 GCF_000754665.1 Bison bison bison
GCAGCAGCAGCAGCAGCAGCAGCAGTGCATAGATATCAAAAGGGTTTAGAACAGTCAGGTAGGATCACATAAGTCACCGTGAAGCAATACTTCTCCACTTAGCCAAAGCTAACAAAAGATTTCTGTTCTAGGTCAACCTAGAAGAGATCACGGAAGAAGTAAAGAACTTAAAATCCATTAGCAAAGGCAGTTCAACCTCTCGAGAAACCTTGTGCTAGGCACAACACTCTTTTCTGTGGGTCCACTTTCCCTACAACCTCCTGATCCCATTCTGTACCCATTCCTTTGCTTCTCCCATCCTGAAACTGCCACCTGGAAGAAAGAACGACGTCGTTTTCCTTCAGAAAATGCGATTTCATGCCACATACCTTCTTTTAATACCAAGTCATACATTTCCCTTCAGCAACCAAGAACTGACTTTTATATTGGCATTCGACAGATTGGTGAACATACCTATCAGTGATAGTACGCGCCCCTCCCTCCCCCGCACGCACGCACGCACGTACACACACACACACACACACACACACACCCAGATCAGAACCAAACAAACAAAAAATTG
>NW_011439138.1:0-537 GCF_000754665.1 Bison bison bison
GCGTCATTGCTCTCCAGTCATGGTAGGGTATCGGGCCTCAAGACGCGGTAAAGAAGGACTCTCAAGGTCTTTCTCAGAATGCAGCAGGAAACCCTGGGTTCACTCGACTTGTGCCAGTCACCGCAGAGAGCTTCTGAGGGTGCCTCTGAGAATCAGGGATACTGTGGAGTTTTAGGGGCCTCTCGGGACTCCACTGGGTATGGCGCAATGGAAGAGGGCCTCATTTCGAGTTGATGCAGGAACGTCAGGTTTCATCTACATTTCTGACTCCGATCGCACGGTCCCTGCAGAGTTGGGAAAGGAGAGTCAGGCCTTCTCTTGTGTGGAGGAACGGAACTCCGCATGCCTCTCTAGTTCTTCAAGGGATGACAGGACACTTGTCGATCTGTGTTTGGAATCTGCGTGTTTTTCCGTACTATGCATGGGGATGTCAGTACCCCTTCGTGTTGTGCATTCATCCACAGGTTTGCTTTCGAAGAGGTGTCCTGGCATCGGGTTCTTATTAAGAGCGGACTGGGAAATCGGGGTCTTTCCGCA
>NW_011439139.1:0-505 GCF_000754665.1 Bison bison bison
CAACAAAGGAAACTATAAGCAAGGTGAAAAGACAGCCTTCAGAATGGGAGAAAATAACAGCAAATGAAGCAACTGACAAACAACTAATCTCAAAAATATACAAGCAACTCCTGCAGCTCAATTCCAGAAAATAAATGACCCAATCAAAAAATGGGCCAAAGATCTAAATAGACATTTCTCCAAAGAAGACATACAGATGGCTAACAAACACATGAAAAGATGCTCAACATCACTCATTATCAGAGAAATGCAAATCAAAACCACTATGAGGTACCATTTCATGCCAGTTAGAATGGCTGCGATCCAAAAGTCTACAAGCAATAAATGCTGGAGAGGGTGTGGAGAAAGGGAACCCTCGTTACACTGTTGGTGGGAATGCAAACTAGTACAGCCACTATGGAGAACAGTGTGGAGATTCCGTTAAAAAAACTGGAAAATAGAACTGCCTTATGATCCAGCAATTCCACTGCTGGGCATACACACTGAGGAAACCAGAATTGAAAAG
>NW_011439140.1:0-620 GCF_000754665.1 Bison bison bison
GCTCCTTCCCGGGCGCGAACGCTAGAAGCTGGGCAGGGCTTGGGGAGGCTCGCCCAGGCCAGAGCAGCCTCTCGGCCGGGGCTCTGTGCTATCGCGCCTGGGCGCAGAGCTGGAGCTCCGCCGGTGTGGAAGCTCACTCGGTCCTTCCCTGTAACAGGCTTGCAAGCACCCGCCGGCAGCCAGCCTCTTCTCTCCCGCGTTCCGGGCATTGGGCTCCAAACCTGGGACCAAAGTACTGCCCGGAGCTCACTGATCATGGGCTGGTTCCCCTGCGCTGCGGCTGTGCTAGGGAGCCCAAACGCACAGGGGAAGCCCGCACAGCACATCCACCTGCCTCTAGGCGGGAGGGCAGCTCCAGGGAGGGCCCGGTCTGGCAGGCGCTTTCTGGGCACAAACGGAGCAACACTCTGGCTGTGGAGCTGCCTCCCCAAGCCAGGGGCACCGGGACCCTGATTCCCTCCGTGCGGCGTTTAGTCTGGGCGGGGAAGCACCAGCTTGGGAATGCAGCCTGGGGCCCTTCCTTTCCCTCGGAAAGAGCTCTCCCTGCGGGAGGCTTTGGCAGTGTGCACACCCCCAGCCCCTAAGCCCTCTGCAAGGACGCCTGGCTCCTAGGTCCGAAG
>NW_011439141.1:0-648 GCF_000754665.1 Bison bison bison
GATCAGGGCCTGCTGAGCTGCGTGATTCCTGTCGGCTCATCTGCTTGACAATTGCCAGCTGAGCTGCGTGATTCCTGCCTGGTCACCTGCTTGATTATTGCCAGTTGAGCAGCATGATTCGTCACTGCTCAGCTCCCTGCTTATAGCCTGCTGATTGCGAGGTTCGTGTCTGCTCAGCTCTTTGAGTATTGCCTCCTGAGGTCCCTGTTCGGGCGCCACCTGCCGGGGACCAGCCCCAGCTGATCCAGGGTATTCGAAGGAGAGATGGCCTAGGCGACTATTTATATGCTCATCAGAGATATCAAGAATAATAGTATGAGGATAGCTCAGTAGGAAAATTCGGTGGAGAAAAGAGACTGAGTAGCTTGGTTTACGCGGGAGACCAAGAAAATTTCAAGACAAGAAGTTTGCACCACTTACATAGGCCGCAGGCGCCCTCTCAAAGAGCGGAAGGTGCCTCACCCTAGACACCTTCTCGAGTGGGTCTTAGCAGCCCAGGCATAATTAGGAAGCGTGGTGGGTTCCGCGCTCCAGGATGGAGATTCGGCTGGAAGTTAGAGGGAAGAATGACAAGGACTTTATGAATTGGAGCTGTAAGGTAACTCGTTTGACTAGAGAGAGCGAGATGGTGGTGGGGGACAGGCCCCC
>NW_011439142.1:0-572 GCF_000754665.1 Bison bison bison
CTTTGTCTGGAAGGGGTTCCCGACCTTCCGGTCACACCTCAGGATGAGGCCGGTCTCACGACGACATTCCAGACGTGGCCTCGTGGGTGGTTCCACATTCCGAAGGACCCCGATTACCCGGTCCCCTCTTGATAAGAACCCGATGCCCGGACACCTCTTCCAACTCCACCCTGTGAATGAAGTCAACACGAAGGGGCAGTGACTCGCCCGTGCATCGTCGGGAAAAGACCCCCAGGTTCCAAATACCCCTGGACAAGTGGCCTGTCTCCCCGGGAACACCTCGAGGGGTAAGCGGAGTTCCATGCCTCAACACAAGACGAGGACTGACTCTCCTTTCCCAAGTCTGCAGGGACCCTGCGATCGGAGTCTGAAATCAGAGGAACCCTGAGGTTCCTGCCTCAACTGGAGATGAGGCCCTCTTCCATTGCACCAAACCCAGTGGAGTGCCGAGAGGCCCCTCCCACTTCCAGTTTCCCTGACTTCTCAGAGCCACCATGAGAAGCCCCCTGAGGTCACCTGCACAAGTCAAGGGAAGCCAGGGTTTCTGCCTCAACCCGAGAAAGACCTCGAGA
>NW_011439143.1:0-520 GCF_000754665.1 Bison bison bison
ATGTTCAGGACTGATTTTCTTGGGATTGACTGCTTTGATATCCTCAAGAGTTTTCTCCAACACCACAGTTCCAAAGGATCAATTCTTAGGCACTCAGCTTTCCTTCTCCTCCAACTCGCACATCAGTACATGACTATTGGAAAAAGGATTGCTTTGACACATTGGTTGATTGTTGGTAAAATAATGTCTCTGCTTTTTAATGCTTTCTAAGTAAGTCATAGCGTGACTTCCAAGGAGCAAGCACCTTTGAATTTCATGGCTGCAATCAACATCTGTAGTGATTTGCCTCCCCAACTGCGAAAAACAGTCTGGCACTGTTCCTGATCTATTTGCCATGAAGGGATGTGCCTGGATGCCATGATATTAGTTTTCTGAATGTTGAGTTTTAAGCCAACTTTTTCACTCTCCTCTTTCACTTTCATCAAGAGGCTCTTTAGGTCCTCACTTTCTGCCTATAAGGGTGGTGTTATCTGCATATATGAGATTACTGATTATTCTCTTGACATCTTGATTCCAGCTT
>NW_011439144.1:0-513 GCF_000754665.1 Bison bison bison
CCCTTCTTTTAAATTCTTCTCTTATTTCACTGAGTTTTTCCTTTTCTTGACTTTGGTATCTTACCTGCAAAATCTTGGAACTAGATAAATTAACTACTACCATAATTCCCAAAACAGGCTTTTTAAGATTTAAAACTACCATAGAATCTATTTTTCTCATGAAGCGTTAAATAAATACTACATGGGAGTGGGTAGCTATAGGTAATCAAGATTTTTTTTACATAAGGTAAATATACAGGACTTGGAGAAATTAATGGATGTAAGATTAGAAGAAATTATGACATGGCACATTTTAATTAATAGGTGGAATGTAAATAAAAGTGGATTGATTGCATACAGCAGATAATAATTCTTCCCCATTATAATCAGCAGCCATTCTATTCCTTCTTGAACTAACTGAATTCTATACATTCCTAGTGCTAACTCTATGTTCTTTAGAGGGGCCAGCCCCTCTCTGGCCCTAGGGAGTGAACTGTAGTTGGAATGAGTGGGCATGAGATGCAGTTTCAGATA
>NW_011439145.1:0-501 GCF_000754665.1 Bison bison bison
TCACTGTTACACTTTAAACTGTTAGATGTATATTTGGCGTTAACATCATTGTTTTGTAAAGTTAGTATTTACCCTCACAGTTACCTCATTGTTGGTCTCTACTTGTTTTTTATATTTCCATCAGAGACTACTTTTCTTTTTCCCAAAGCACTGCCTGAATATTCTTTTAGTGCATGTGTGTGGGTGATGAGTTGTCTCATTTCCACTTGCCCTAAAAGTCTTTATTTTGCTTTCATTTTCGAAGAGTGTTTTTTCTTGGGTATAGAATTCCAGGTTGGTGGTTATTTGTTTTTCAGCATTTTTACAGATGCCAGTCCATTATTTTCTGACTTCCTTGTTCTTGAAAAGTCAGCTCTCAGTGTTGCTGTGCCATTAAAAGCCACACCATTTTTCCTCTGAGTGCTTGAACATGTTCTTCTAGCCTTAGGCACCCACAGAGCTGCTGAAACCAATGGGTGGTTATCATTTTTGAGTCAGTGGTCTGATTCTTGAACCTAACTC
>NW_011439146.1:0-614 GCF_000754665.1 Bison bison bison
AAATCCACGTGGTTCCCCCGTCATCGCAAGATGAAGCCCTTTCCCGCTACAGTGTCTCAGGAGAAGTCCCACGTTAGGTATTGGAGGTCGAAACGGTACTTGGCACCCTTGATGCGACCCACAAAGTTCCCCGACATCCCGGTCTCCCTCGAGAGGAACACCGAGGTTTTCCGGCACCACTTCCTCTGAGCCCCTTCTACCCTCCTGATCTGGACAGGAGGCTCGACTCCCCTGCTTTGTCTGGAAGGGGTTCCCGACCTTCCGGTCGCACCTCAGGATGAGGCCGGTCTCACGACGACATTCCAGACGTGGCCTCGTGGGTGGTTCCACATTCCAAAGGACCCCGATTTCCCGGTCCTCTTGATAAGAACCCAATGCCCGGACACCTCTTCGAACTCCACCCTGTGAATGAAGTCAACACGAAGGGGCAGTGACTCGCCCGTGCATCGTCGGGAAAAGACCCCCAGGTTCCAAATACCGCTCGACAAGTGGCCTGTCTCCCTGGGAACACCTCGAGAGGCAAGCGGAGTTCCATGCGTCAAACCAACACGAGGCCTGACTCTCCTGTCCCAAGTCTGCAGGGACCTTGCGATGGAAGTCTGAAGTCAGAGGAA
>NW_011439147.1:0-698 GCF_000754665.1 Bison bison bison
CCCCGGTGCCCCCTGGAGGGGAATATTGGCTTCTGGACACAAGCCTAGATGAGGTCTATTGGCCCTGCAGTCACTCGAGAGCAATCCCCAGCTTTCCTTCGCAACTCGAATGGAAGATTGGACTTCCCTGGGCCAACACAAGAGGCATCCTGAATTCCCCGTCGTAAATGGAGAATCCTGCCGCAACTCGAGAAAAGCCACGTGGTTCCCCCGTCATCGCAAGATGAAGCCCTTTCCCGCTACAGCGTCTCAGGAGAAGTCCCACGTTAGGAATTGGAGGTCGAAACGGTCCTTGGCACCCTTGATGCGCCTCACAAAGTTCCCCGGCATCCCGGTCTCCCTGGAGAGGAACCCCGAGGTTTTCCGGCACCACTTCCTCTGAGCCCCTTCTACCCTCCTGATGTCGACAGGAGGTCGACTCCCCTGCTTTGTCTGGAAGGGTTCCCGACCTTCCGGTCGCACCTCAGGATGAGGCCGGTCTCACGACGACATTCCAGACGTGGCCTCGTGGGTGCTTCCACATTGCGAAGCACCCCGATTTCCCGGTCCCTCTTGGTAACGAGTCCCGATGCCCGGACACCTCTCCGAACTCCACCCTGTGAACTGAAGTCAACACGAAGGGCAGTGACTCGCCGTGCATCGTCGGAAAAACCCCCAGGTTCCAAATACAGCTCGACATGTGGCCTCTCTCCCCAGGG
>NW_011439148.1:0-544 GCF_000754665.1 Bison bison bison
AGCAGCAGCAGCAGCAGCAGCAGCAGCAGCAGTGCATAGATATCAAAAGGGTTGAGAACAGTCAGGTAGGATCACACAAGTCACCGTGAAGCAATAAACTTCTCCACTTAGCCAAAGCTAACAAAGGATTTCTGTTCTAGGTCAACCTAGAAGAGATCACGGAAGAGGTAAAGAAACTTAAAATCCATTAGCAAAGGCAGTTCAACCTCTCAAGAAACCTTGTGCTAGGCACAACACTCTTTTCTGGGGGTCCACTTTCCCTACAACCTCCTTGATCCCATTCTGTACCCATTCCTTTGCTTCTCCCATCCTGAAACTGCCACCTGGAAGAAAGAACGACGTCGTTTGCCTTCAGAAAATGCGATTTCATGCCACATACCTTCTTTTAATACCAAGTCATACATTTCCCTTCAGCAACCAAGAACTGACTTTTATATTGGCATTCGACAGATTGGTGAACATACCTATCAGTGAGAGTAGCGCCCCCGCCCCCCCGCTCCCCCGCACACACACACACACACACACACACACACACACAGACACA
>NW_011439148.1:4645-5171 GCF_000754665.1 Bison bison bison
AAACCGAGGCACTATGAACATTTTGTGCTTCATGTTGATGACTCTTAGACATGTCTACAGTAGAGGAGCAAAAACAAAACTACTAGATATTTCATATTGACTAGTTCCCAGTTCACGGGACTCTGACATTCCCTGAGGTCAAAGTTTTCTTGTATTGGAAGCAGTTGGGTTTGCAAGGGCTGCCTTGTCTTGAGACCATTGAAATAAGAACTCAGAACTTGAGCACTATTATCAAAAATCACAAGGCTCACACTGACACAGACATCAATCCAGACAGACAAGACAAGACATCTTCCAGTTTTCCGCCTGAGATGGAAAAGATTTCTTCGAGCCGTTTTTTCTGGGGAGTGGGGGGTGGGGCTGGCGGCCAGGCAGGCTTTGGGAAGGAGCTCCTGGTTTGGAATTGCATATGAAAAGAACCAGCTTTCCGGGTTCCAAGGAATCAAGTTTCCTTGCAAACCAACTTTGTCCGGTTCTAGAGAATATCATGGCCCTCCTAGGTCAGGTCATCTTTCCTTTCCGTAGC
>NW_011439149.1:0-709 GCF_000754665.1 Bison bison bison
TTTGGAACCTGGGGGTCTTTTCCGGACGATGCACGGGCGAGTCACTGCCCCTTCGTGTTGACTTCATTCACAGGGTGGAGTTCGGAGAGGTGTCCGGGCATCGGGTTCTTACCAAGAGGGGACCGGGAAATCGGGGTGCTTCGCAATGTGGAAGCACCCACGAGGCCACGTCTGGAATGTCGTCGTGAGACCGGCCTCATCCTGAGGTGCGACCGGAAGGTCGGGAACCCCTTCCAGACAAAAGCAGGGGAGTCGACCCTCCTGTGGAGATCAGGAGGGTAGAAGGGGCTCAGAGGAAAGTGGTGCCGGAAAAACCTCGGTGTTCCTCTCCAGGGAGACCGGGATGCCGGGGAGCTTGGTGGGGCGCATCAAGGGTGCCAAGTACCGTTTCGGCCTCCAATTCCTAACGTGGGACTTCTCCTGAGACGCTGTAGCGGGAAAGGGCTTCATCTTGCGATGACGGGGGAACCACGTGGTTTTTCTCGAGTTGCGGCGGGATTCTCGAGTTACGACGGGGAATTCAGGATGCCTCTTGTGTTGGCCCAGGGAAGTCCAATCTTCCATTCGAGTTGCGAAGGAAAGCTGGGGATTGCTCTCGAGTGACTGCAGGGCCAATAGACCTCATCTAGGCTTGTGTCCAGAAGCCAATGTCCCTCTCCAGGGCCGACCGGGATCTCGGGGTCGCATTCCAGACGCACCCGGGGAGACA
>NW_011439150.1:0-528 GCF_000754665.1 Bison bison bison
ACCCCCAGGTTCCAAATACCGCTCGACAAGTGGCCTGTCTCCCCGGGAACACCTCGAGAGGCAAGCGGAGTTCCATGCCTCAACACAAGACGAGGCCTGACTCTCCTGTCCCAAGTCTGCAGCGACCCTGCGATCGGAGTCTGAAATCAGAGGAACCCTGAGGTTCCTGCCTCAATTGGAGATGAGGCCCTCTTCCAATGCACCAAACCCAGTGGAGTGCCGAGAGGCCCCTCCCACCTCCAGTTTCCCTGACTTCTCAGAGCCACCATGAGAAGCCCCCTGAGGTCACCTGCACAAGTCGAGGGACCCCAGGGTGTCCTGCCTCAACCCGAGAAAGACCTCGAGAGACCTTCTTCAACACGTCTCGAATCCAGATTCCCCTACTATGACTTGAGAGCAATGACGCACTCCCCCTGACATTCGCATGGAGACCCGACTTCCTTGGCGCCCCACGAGAGACTCACTGACCTCGCCGTCGTACCTCGCGAGAAACCGCACACTGGGGCCCCGCTCGAGAACAACCCCGAG
>NW_011439151.1:0-510 GCF_000754665.1 Bison bison bison
GTGGAATGGCCTTGAAATTCAAAATGGTATTCATTCTATTTTAGATCCAAATTAGAGTAAGAAATTCTTTTAAACAATTTTTAGAATAATTTTAAGTGACGTAAAATAAGACCTTTGAAAACGTTTTGTAAGAATAAAATTCTAAAGAGAAAAGTCTAAAACTTTAAGAATTACTTTATACAGAATATATAAAAATTCTGTTTGTAAAATACCTTTAGTCCCATAGATTTGCTTTTCTTTTACAAATTTATTTTGTTAATGTCTTATGACAGCATATTAAATACCTTCCAATATTAGTTCAGTGAGCTAGTTTGCAGAAATATGACTTTATCACAGGAGTATATTTATCTTAAGTCAAAGGGGAGCTCCTGGAGCAGCCCATAAAATCTGACTTTTCTTCAGGAAGTACTTTTAACATTTCAAGTATCATGAATGGTTGTGAATTATAGTCTGACTCAAAAGATAAAACTTTACAAACCAAATTCATCACAATTAATACTTTACAATAAG
>NW_011439152.1:0-531 GCF_000754665.1 Bison bison bison
CAGGCCTCGTCTTGGGTTGAGGCATGGAACTCCGCTTGCCTCTCGAGGTGTCCCCGGGGAGAGAGGCCACTTGTCGAGCGGTACTTGGAACCTGGGGAACTTTTCCGGACGATGCACGGGCGAGTCACTGCCCCTTCGTGTTGACTTCATTCACAGGGTGGAGTTCGGAGAGGTGTCCGGGCATCGGGTCCTTACCAAGAGGGGACCGGGATATCGGGGTGCTTCGCAATGTGGAAGCACCCACGAGGCCACGTCTGGAATGTCGTCGTGAGACCGGCCTCATCCTGAGGTGCGACCGGAAGGTCGGGAACCCTTCCAGACAAAGCAGGGGAGTCGACCCTCCTGTGGAGATCAGGAGGGTAGAAGGGGCTCAGAGGAAGTGGTGCCGGGAAAAACCTCGGGTGTTCCGTCTCCAGGGGAGACCGGGGATGGCCGGGGGAACTTGGGTGGGGGCGCAGTCAAGGGTGCCAAGTACCGTTTCGACCTCCAATTCCTAACGTGGGACTTCTCCTGAGACGCTGTAGCGGGAAA
>NW_011439153.1:0-510 GCF_000754665.1 Bison bison bison
TATTGTGCCTACCTTTGCATGAAATATTCCCTTGGAACCTCAAATTTTCTTGACGTGATCTCTAGTCTTTCCCATGCTATTACTTTCCTCTATTTCTTTGCACTGATCACTAAGGAAGGCTTTCTTATCTCTCCTTGCTATTCTTTGCAACTCTATATTCAAATGGCTATATCTTTCCTTCTCTCCTTTGCCTTTCCCTTCTCTTCATTTCACAGCTATTTGTAAGGCTTTCTCAGGCACCCATTTTGAGTTTTTGCATTTCTTTTTCTTGGGGATGATCTTGATACCTGTCTCCATTCATGGTTCATCAGGCACTCTATCAGACCTAGTCCCTTAAATTTATTTCTCACTTCCACTGTATAATCATAAGGGATTTGATATAGGTAATTCCTGAATGGTCTAATGGTTTTCCTTACTTTTTTCAATTTAAGTCAATATGTGGAAATAGGATTTCCTGATCTGAGCCACAGTTAGCTCCTGGTCTTGTTTTATGCTCTCTAGGAGGAGTAA
>NW_011439154.1:0-546 GCF_000754665.1 Bison bison bison
AAGAAGACAGCCTGCATATAACTCTAACATGAATATTTAAAGGATAGGCAGAACAAAAGAAATCTCAAAAGAAGAAACCATCCTAGGGTCTACAGAAAGAAAGAATGTGTGCAGTTGAAAATATGTGGGTTACATTTTTTCTTTATTTCTTTCAGTCATATTTTTAGTTTTCAGTTACAAGTGATTTGCCTCCTTGGCTAAGTTTATTCCTAAGAAAGCCATGACAAACCTGCCTCTGTGAAGTCGCTTCAGTCGTGTCCGACTCTGTGCGACCCCATAGACGGCAGCCCACCAGGCTCCCCTGTCCCTGGGGATTCTCCAGGCAAGAACACTGGAGTGGGTTGCCACTTCCTTGTCCAATGCATGAAAGTGAAAAGTGAAAGTGAAGTTGCTCAGTCGTGTCCAACCCTCAGCGACCCCATGGACGGCAGCCTTCCAGGCTCCTCCGTCCATGGGATTTTTCCAGGCAAGAGTACTGGAGTGGGGTGCCATTGCCTTCTCCAATGACAAACCTAGACAGTATATTAAAAAGCAAAAGACACCAAA
>NW_011439155.1:0-555 GCF_000754665.1 Bison bison bison
CACATAAGGCACTTAAAATAGTACTTGGCAAATAATTTGAAGGCAAATACCTAGTATCTTCACTATCATTCTCCATCAGTTACTTCCCCGAAGCATCCTAACATAAACAAGTTTCCATCACATTTAAATAAAAACAAGTGTCTTCCGCAACTTGAATCCCCTTCATTCACAAGCTTGAAGGGGGAAAAAAAATCTAGGAAAAAAAAAATACTATTCTTGCTACTCATTTTTCATGTTTTTCTATCTTCTTTTTTTGTTTGTTTTTCTATTTTCTATTCTCACACCTAAACTGCCGGACATAAGTACCTGAAAAATAGTAGTTATATTTAACAGCTTAAATCTAACTACTATTTTTCAGGTACTTTATTTGACTTTTCTATAGCCTGACACAGTTAAAACACTTTCCTTGAAACTCATCCATTCTCAGCTTCTCGGACACTAGGGTCTTATTCTACCTGACTCTTTCCTTCTTAATCTCTTTCACTCACTCCTTTCCCTTGCTCTTCCCTACATTCTATTGTTCATTTTATTCCTCCAGTTCTGATGCCAGCCTAA
>NW_011439156.1:0-581 GCF_000754665.1 Bison bison bison
GGGGGGCGGCTACTATCACTGATAGGTATGTTCACCAATCTGTCGAATGCCAATATAAAAGTCAGTTCTTGGTTGCTGAAGGGAAATGTATGACTTGGTATTAAAAGAAGGTATGTGGCATGAAATCGCATTTTCTGAAGGCAAACGACGTCGTTCTTTCTTCCAGGGGGCAGTTTCAGGATGGGAGAAGCAAAGGAATGGGTACAGAATGGGATAAGGAGGTTGTAGGGAAAGTGGACCCCCAGAAAAGAGTGTTGTGCCTAGCACAAGGTTTCTTGAGAGGTTGAACTGCCTTTGCTAATGGATTTTAAGTTTCTTTACCTCTTCCGTGATCTCTTCTAGGTTGACCTAGAACAGAAATCTTTTGTTAGCTTTGGCTAAGTGGAGAAGTATTATTGTTTCACGGGGACTTGTGTGATCCTACCTGACTGTTCTCAACCCTTTTGATATCTATGCACTGCTGCTGCTGCTGCTGGCTAGGTCGTTTCAGTCGTGTCCGAGTCTGTGTGACCCCATGACGGCAGCCCACAGCCCCGAGTCCCGGGGTTCCTAGGCAAGAACACTGGAGTGGGTTGCCATGT
>NW_011439157.1:0-510 GCF_000754665.1 Bison bison bison
GGCTTCGCCCCGCCCCGGGCGCGCTCCCGGTGCGCTGCCCACCTTCACCACGGGCTCCCGGTGAGCCCCGCCCCCACGCCCGGTTCCAGGAGAGCCTCTGGGACCTCGCTCCCGCCGCCCGGTGAAACGGGAGGACAATCCATCCAGCCCACAGAGGCAATCCAAGCTGTCTAGAATTCAGGGATCCAGCGAGGACTACGGAAAGGAAAGATGACCTGACCTAGGAGGGCCATGATATTCTATAGAACCGGACAAAGTTGGTTTCCAAGGAAACTTGATTCCTTGGAACCCGAAAGCTGGTCTTTCATATGCAATTCCAAACACTTAGCTCCTTACCAAAGCCTGCCTGGCCGCCAGCCCCACCCCCCACTCCCCCAGAAAAAAAAAACCGGCTACAAACGAAACTCTTTTTACCCATCTACAAGGCGGAAAAACTGGAAGATAGTCTTGTCTTGTCTGTCTGGATTGATGTATGTGTCAGTGTGAGCCTTGTGATTTTTTGATAATAGT
>NW_011439158.1:0-603 GCF_000754665.1 Bison bison bison
ACCCCTTCCAGACAAAGCAGAGGAGTCGACCCTCCTGTCCAGATCAGGAGGGTAGAAGAGGCTCAGAGGAAGTGGTGCCGGAAAACTTCGGTGTTCCTCTCGAGGGAGACCGGGATGTCGGGGCACTTTGTGGGTCGCATCAAGGGTGACAAGTACCGTTTCGAACTCCAATTCCTAAAGTGGGACTTCTCCTGAGACGCTGTAGCGGTACAGGGCTACATCTTGCGATGACGGGGGAACCACATGGTTTTCTCGAGGTGTAGCAGGATTCTCGAATTACGACGGGGAATTCAGGATGCCCCTTGTGTTGGCCCAGGGAAGTCCAATCTTCCATTCGAGTTGCGAAGGAAGGTGGGGATTGCTCTCGAGTGACTGCAGGGCCAATAGACCTCATCTAGGCTTGTGTCCAGAAGCCAATGTCCCTCTCCAGGGGCGACAGGGATCTCAGGGTTACATTCCAGACACACCCGGGGAGACAGGCATTCATGTCGAGTGGAAGCAAAGAACCCCGCTCTGCTCTCAAGTCGCGACGGGTATCTCTTGGAGCTCACTGGGTGGACTAAAGGGAATCAAGCCTCCTGAGGCGTTGGAGAGAGGTCGAGA
>NW_011439159.1:0-527 GCF_000754665.1 Bison bison bison
AAAACCACGTGGCTCCCCGTCATCGCAAGATGAAGCCCTTTCCCGCTACAGCGTCTCAGGAGAAGTCCCACGTTAGGAATTGGAGGTCGAAAGGGCACTTGGCACCCTTGATGCGACCCACAAAGTTCCCCGAAATCCCGGTCTCCCTCGAGAGGAACACTGAGGTTTTCCGGCACCCCCTCCTCTGAGCCCTTTCTCCCCTCCTGATCTGGACAGGAGGGTCGACTCCCCTGCTTTGTCTGGAAGGGGTTCCCGACCTTCCGGTCGCACCTCAGGATGAGGCCGGTCTCACGAAGACATTCCAGACGTGGCCTCGTGGGTGGTTCCACGTTCCGTAGGACCCCGATCGTCCCGGTCCCCTCTTGAGAAGAACCCGATGCCCGGACACCTCTCCGAACTCCACCCTGTGAATGAAGTCCACACGAAGGGCAGTTTTTCCGGCACCGTTCGGAAAAAACCCGGTTCCAAATACAGCTCGACAAGCGGCCTCTCGTCCCCGGGGACATCTCGAGAGGCAAAGCGGAGTT
>NW_011439160.1:0-501 GCF_000754665.1 Bison bison bison
CGAGATGTCCCCGGGGAGAGAGGCCGCTTGTCGAGCTGTATTTGGAACCTGGGGTTTTTCCGAACGAGGCACGGAAAACTGCCCCTTCGTGTTGACTTCATTCACAGGGTGGAGTTCGGAGAAGTGTCCGGGCATCGTGTTTTTCTCAAGAGGGGACCGGGAAATCGGGGTCCTACGGAATGTGGAACCACCCACGAGGCCACGTCTGGAATATCTTCGTGAGACCGGCCTCATCCTGAGGTGCGACCGGAAGGTCGGGAACCCATTCCAGACAAAGCAGGGGAGTCGACCCTCCTGTCCAGATCAGGAGGGGAGAAAGGGCTCAGAGGAGGGGGTGCCGGAAAAACCTCAGTGTTCCTCTCGAGGGAGACCGGGATTTCGGGGAACTTTGTGGGTCGCATCAAGGGTGCCAAAGTGCCCTTTGACCTCCAGTCCTAAACGTGGACTTCTCCTGAGACGCTGTAGCGGGAAAAGGGCTTTCATCTTGCGATGGACGGGGGA
>NW_011439161.1:0-537 GCF_000754665.1 Bison bison bison
TGTTTCTTGACTTCCTACTTTTGCATTCCAGTCCCCTATAATGAAAAGGACATCTTTTTTGGGTGTTAGTTCTAAAAGGTCTTGTAGGTCTTCATGGAACCGTTCAACTTCAGCTTCTTCAGCGTTATTGGTTGGGGCACAGACTTGGATTACTGTGATATTGAATGGTTTGCCTTGGAAACGAACAGAGATCATTCTGTCGTTTTTGAGATTGCATCCAAGTACTGCATTTTGGACTCTTTTATTGACCAGGATGGCTACTCCATTTCTTCTGAGGGATTCCTGCCCACAGTAGTAGATATAATGGTCATCTGAGTTAAATTCACCAATTCCAGTCCATTTCAGTTCACTGATTCCTAGAATGTCGATATTCACTCTTGCCATCTCCTGTTTGACCACTTCCAATTTGCCTTGATTCATGGACCTGACATTCCAGGTTCCTATGCAATCTTGCTCTTTACAGCATCGGACCTTGCTTCTATCACCAGTCATGTCCACAGCTGGGTATTCTTTTGCTTTGGCTCCATCCCTTCATTC
>NW_011439162.1:0-502 GCF_000754665.1 Bison bison bison
ATGCAAAGACTTAAGATGGCAATACCATGGAATGCATCTTCAATCTGAAATGAAGATTCGATATGACTTGATCGCTCAGAGCTTTTGTGTCATCAAGTGTTATGAAAGGATCAAAGAGATCGAGAAAGCTGCTGACATAGACTTGGGGCGGGGTGGGGTGAGGGTGGGGGGGCAGTAAGAGTACCCCCTGCGGGTCTTTAGCCCGATGTGATGCAGCCACTAGCAGTCTGCTAAGGAAACAAAGGCAGTGTCTCAGAGCATGACACCAGACCCCCTCACCCACGACATGCATTGAGATAACATGGGCAGCAGGTGAGTCATCCCGGGCTAAAAAATGATTGACATGTATCTTGAAGAAAGGCAGATTTCCAGGCAAATATGTCATTTCCTTAACATAGATGAGGAGAACAAGGTAGGAGGAAAACTTACTGTTTGGTTCAGGTCACTTCTGAGCCTTTTGGGGGAACCGCCTGAAGCCAGAGTCTAGCGGAAATACACAGGC
>NW_011439163.1:0-565 GCF_000754665.1 Bison bison bison
CTGCTCAGCTCTTTGAGTATTGCCTCCTGAGGTCCCTGTTCGGTCGCCACCTGCCGGGGACCAGCCCCAACTGATCCAGGGTATTCGAAGGAGAGATGGCCTATGCGATTATTTATATGCTAATCAGAGATGTCAAGAATAATAGTATGAGGAGAGCTCAGTAGGAAACTTCGGTGGAGAAAAGAGACTGAGTAGCTTGGTTTACGCTGAAGACCAATAAAACTTCAAGACAAGAAGTTTGCACCACTTACGTAGGCCGCAGGCGCCCTCTCGAATAGCGAAAGGTGCCTCACCCTAGACACCTTCTCGAGTGGGTCTTAGCAGCCCAGGCATGATTAGTAAGTGTGGTGGGTTCCGCGCTCCAGATGGAGACTCAGCTGGAAGTTAAAGGGAAGAATGACAAGGAACTTTATGAATTGGAGCTGTAAGTTGACTCTTTGACAGAGAGAGCGAGATGGTGGTGGGCGACAGCCACCAGTGAAATCAGAGGTGAGAGCACAAAGCAATACAGTAGGCAGACTCCGGTTTTTTTGGGGGGAGATGGCTCGAGAACATCCGGGTGGAA
>NW_011439164.1:0-613 GCF_000754665.1 Bison bison bison
AAAACCTTTGGGACACGGTAAAAGCAGTCCTAAGGGGAAAGTTCATAGCAATACAGGCACACCTCAAGAAACAAGAAAAAAGTCAAATAAATAACCTAACTCTACACCTAAAGCAACTAGAAAAGGAAGAAATGAAGAACCCCAGGGTTAGTAGAAGGAAAGAAATCTTAAAAATTAGAGCAGAAATAAATGCAAAAGAACAAAAGAGACCATAGCAAAAATCAACAAAACCAAAAGCTGGTTCTTTGAAAGGATAAATAAAATTGACAAACCATTAGCCAGACTCATCAAGAAACAAAGGGAGAAAAATCAAATCAAACAAAAATTAGAAACGAAAATGGAGAGATCACAACAGACAACACAGAAATACAAAGGATCATAAGAGACTAACTATCAACAATTATATGCCAATAAAATGGACAACGTGGAAGAAATGGACAAATTCTTAGAAAAGTACTAACTTTCCAAAACTGGACCAGGAAGATATAGAAAATCTTAACAGACCCATCACAAGCATGGAAATTGAAACTGTAATCAAAAATCTTCCAGCAAACAAAAGCCCAGGTCCAGACGGCTTCACAGCTGAATTCTACCAAAAATGTAGAGAAGAGCT
>NW_011439165.1:0-504 GCF_000754665.1 Bison bison bison
AAATGTGCAGACTATTGCGTTCTTATCTCCTTTATTCTATTTCTATTGTAAAAATATGAAATGTTTTATTTATATGTTTTTATTGTTGCTTAGGATTATCAACACTGTTACTGTTGTTTGCTCTGTAGTATGCTCCTAAGGAGTACAAGTTGATTTATTGCCAAATGAAAAGTTTCCAGTGATATGGTCCCTGACTACTTCCTCTCTTCCATTCTCTGTCATTCTACTCTACTGTTTTCCCCACTGCTGCCCAGTGTTTCACAACACTGGCCTTGCTTTCCCTAAGCAAATTCCATTTCTTCCCAATCCAAAGACTTTGCAAATTCTCTTCTTCTGGAAATGCTCTTTCCCTAGGCCTGCATGGCTTGCTACCTCCCTTGTTTGAGCTTCACCAATGCTGTTCAAATCACACAATGAAATCCTCATGCCCTCCTTTTCCTTCTCCTCCTTAAAGGCACTTTAAGTCTCTACACTCTTCTTCCCTGTCCAGCCTGAACTTCCTAG
>NW_011439166.1:0-595 GCF_000754665.1 Bison bison bison
GTCTCCATGCGAATGGCGAGGGGGAGCGCGTCATTGCTCTCGAGCAATGGTAGGGTGCCGGGGACCAGCCCCGGCTGATCCAGGGTATTAGAAGGATAGACGGCGTAGGCGAAGATCAGGAAACAACTGCTTAATTAAATGTTAATTAAGGATTTAAAGAGTAATAGTATGAGGATAGCTCAGTGAGGAAATTCAGTGGAGAAAAGAGGCTGAATAATTCAGCCAGAAGGTAAGAGAAAGAACGACATGGTGAGACCAAGTTTCGGTGAACAAGGCCCGCACTTTATTTTTCAAAGTAGTTTTTATACCTTAAGTTATGCATAGAGGATAATGGGGAAGGGTAGAGTCTTGCAGCAAACCAGGCTTTCTTCCTGCAAACTTATCATATGCAAAAAGCTTAGGTGATTGGCATCATCTTCTGGCCCAGAGGCCTGTTAAATATTTTTAAGACCTTTTTCTTCAGAAAAACTTATTTTTCTCTAAAGGTGGTTGGTCAGGAGCCACCTCCCAAAAAGCATTAGATAATGTTGCATTCCTACAGAGCAAAGGTGTGGTGGGCTATAACAAGAAAAAAGAATTAACTCAAAAGGTCCCA
>NW_011439167.1:0-577 GCF_000754665.1 Bison bison bison
GCAAAAACTTCCACCAATACCATAAAAGGATTGGACACCATAATTAAGTGTGGGGTTTATTCAAGATATGGAAACATTCTTCAATAGTTGCATATCAATGTATAGTCAAGGTTTAAAACCATATGATTACCTCAATAGTTGGTGAAAGTTTTTTGAAATAATTCAACAAGTGTTTGTGATAGAAGCTCTTCAAAAACTGAACATAGAAAAAACGACCTCAACTTAACAAAGGCACACAGATCAAAAAGTACAACAACATATCACCTCACACCATTCCAAATGGCCATCATTTAAAAAAAACACAACAACAGGGGAATGCCCTGTTGGTCCAGTGGCTAAGACACCATGATCCCTATGCAGGGGTCCCAGGTTTGATCCCTGGTCATGGAATTGAATTCCACACAGAGCAATTGAGGTTTGTGGCAACCAAATAAAGAAGTAATAAATATATGTGTGTGCATATTAATGCATTTAAGTGGAATCCAGAAAACAGATGCTGAATAAACCATTTGGAGTGTAGGAAGAGATGCAGTCATGGAAAACAGACTTGTGGACACAGTGCAGGAAGGACATACCA
>NW_011439168.1:0-545 GCF_000754665.1 Bison bison bison
GCTCCTCTCCGTGAATAGTGCCCTCTTAGCCAAGTGATTAGTGCCTGCTCAGCTCTTTGATTATTGCCTCCAGAAGCACGTGATCAGTGCATGATAGCCACGTGATCAGCGCCTCTCAGTCACGTGATCAGCGCCCCTCAGTCACATGATCAGCGCCTCTCAGTCACGTGATCAATGCCTCTCAGTCACGTGATCAGTGCCCTCTCAGTCACGTGATCAGTGCCTCTCAGTCACGTGATCAGTGCATGCTCAGTCACGTGATCAGTGCATGCTCAGCCGACGTGATCAGGGCCTGCTCAGTCACGTGATCAGGGTCTGCTGAATCAAGGGATTAGCGCTTGCTCAGCTGCTATGCTTAGTCCCTGCTCAGCTGACGTGACTCGTGCCTGATCAAGCTGTGTGATTAGTCCCTGACTCAGCTGCGTAGATTAGTGACCTGCTCAAAGACCGGGTTAGGAGCCGGCTGAGTGACGTGATTAGAGTCTGCTTAGCCACTTCATGACAGTCTGCTCAGCTCATGATATTGCCTGCTAAGCTGCGTGATT
>NW_011439169.1:0-501 GCF_000754665.1 Bison bison bison
AGCTGTGAAAAGAAGAGAAGCGAAAAGCAAAGGAGAAAAGGAAAGATATAAGCATCTGAATGCAGAGTTCCAAAGAATAGCAAGAAGAGATAAGAAAGCCTTCCTCAGCGACCAATGACAAAGAAATAGAGGAAAACAACAGAATGGGAAAGACTAGAGATCTCTTCAACAAAATTAGAGATATCAAGGGAACATTTCAGGCAAAGATAGGCTCAATAAAGGACAGAAATGGTATGGACCTAAGAGAAGAACAAGATATTAAGAAGAGGTGGCAAGAATACACAGAAGAACTGTCAAAAAAGATCTTCACAATCCAGATAATCATGATAGTGTGATCGCTCATCTAGAGCCAGACATCGCATTCACATCTTGAATGTGAAGTCAAGTGGGCCTTAGAAAGCATCAATATGAACAAAGCTAGTGGAGGTGATGGAATTCCAGTTGAGCTATTTCAAATCCTGGCAGATGATGCTGTGAAAGTGCTGCCCTCAATATGCCAGC
>NW_011439170.1:0-313 GCF_000754665.1 Bison bison bison
CGTCAGCAGGCTGGAGTCCGGTCGCAGGGCTTGCGGCTCAAGTACAGCAGCCCCCGCGACGAGAGGTGCGGCCCGTTGGCCCGACCTGCAGGGCAGAGCGAAAGGGAGGCGAAGCGCAAGGCTCTTAGGGCGCCCCGCGCCAACCGCCTCCGGCTCCGGCCCTGGCCCCTATCAGCCTGAAGGCGCCCGATCTCGTCTAATCTCGGAAGCTAAGCAGGGTCGGGCCTGGTTAGTATCTTGGATGGGAGACCACCTGGGAATCCCGGGTGCTCGAGGACTTTTTGCCTACCAGAAGAGGTCCTTTAGCCCCCGC
>NW_011439170.1:3897-4226 GCF_000754665.1 Bison bison bison
GGGGTCCTGGAAGCTCCTCGGGCCCCCGGGCCCGGCCAGGCGCTTGCTGGTCTGGTGTTGGCGGTGTTCGGGGGCGGCGGGCCGGCGTCAGCAGGCTGGAGTCCGGTTGCGGGTCGTGCGGCTCAAGTACAGCATGCCCCGCGACGAGAGGTGCGGCCCGTTGGCCCGACCTGCAGGGCAGAGCGAAAGGGAGGCGAAGCGCAAGGCTCTTAGGGCGCCCCGAGCCAACCGCCACCGTCTCAGGCCGTATCAGCCTGAAGGCGCCTGATCTCGTCTGATCTCGGAAGCTAAGCAGGGTCGGCCTGGTTAGTATCTTGGATGGGAGACCA
>NW_011439171.1:0-500 GCF_000754665.1 Bison bison bison
CTCCTGAAGGGCTCGCCGAAGCTCCGGAGGGGGAGGGACAATATACAAGCGGCCGCCAGGTGGCTCCCGACAACCGGCTCGAACGTCCCGAGGACGGGTCGCTGTCGCCGGCCGCCGGGGACGCCACAGCGCCGGCCGCCCAAACGCCCGAGCTCGGCCCGGAGCCTCCGCCGCCGAGCGACGCGACGCGACGCGACCCCGGCCGCAGAGGAAGGGAGAGGAGCCGGGAGATCTCTCCCCCGGAGGCTGCCACGAAAGAGCCGCGATCCCCCCCAGCGATTCCAGGGTGGTGGGGGGACATTCCACGGAGACGCGGGCGGGCGGGCGGCGGGGGCTCGGGGCGGGTGGGCGGAGAGAGGGGGCACCAGTGACATCCCAGGAACCCCCCGGCCCCGGCCCCCCGAAAGACGGGGGGCCGGAGGGAGGGACGAAAAGGGGGAAGGAAGGGAGGGAGGGAGGGAGGGAGGGAGGGAGGGAGGGAGGGAGGGAGGGAGGGAGGG
>NW_011439172.1:0-305 GCF_000754665.1 Bison bison bison
GACTTCATTCACAGGGTGGAGTTCGGAGAGGTGTCCGGGCATCGGGTTCTTATCAAGAGGGGACCGGGAAATCGGGGTCCTACCGAATGTGGAACCACCCACGAGGCCACGTCTGGAATGTCTTCGTGAGACCGGCCTCATCCTGAGGTGCGACCGGAAGGTCGGGAACCCCTTCCAGACAAAGCAGGGGAGTCGACCCTCCTGTCCAGATCAGGAGGGGAGAAAGGGCTCAGAGGAGGGGGTGCTGGAAATCCTCAGTGTTCCTCTCGAGGGAGACCGGGATTTCGGGGGAACTTTGTGGGTCG
>NW_011439172.1:4797-5288 GCF_000754665.1 Bison bison bison
TTGGAGAGAGGTCGCGAGATTGGTCTCTAGGCCATGCAGGAGACGAAGGCCCTCATCTCTCGATGACGGGGGAATCTCGGGGTTGTTCTCGAGCGGCGGCCGCAGTGTGCGGTTTCTCACGAGGTACGACGGCGAGGTCAGTGAGCCTCTCGTGGGGCGCCAGGGAAGTCGGGTCTCCATGCGAGTGGCGAGGGAGAGCGCGTCACTGCTCCCGAGCCATGGTAGGGGAATCTGGCCTCGAGACGTGTTGAAGAAGGTCTCTCGAGGTCTTTCTCGGGTTGAGGCAGGAAACCCTGGGTTCCCTCGACTTGTGCAGGTGACCTCAGGGAGCTTCTCATGGTGGCTCTGAGAAGCCAGGGAAACTGGAGGTGGGAGGGGCCTCTCGGGACTCCACGGGGCTTGGTGCATTGGAAGAGGGGCCTCACCTCCAGTTGAGGCAGGAACCGCAGGGTACCTCTGATTTCAGACTCCGATCGCAGGGTCCCTGCAGA
>NW_011439173.1:0-513 GCF_000754665.1 Bison bison bison
AGACATTAACTGTGCAAAAGCTGATGAGATTTACAGTCTTAAATACAAGCACCAACACAGAAAGGATATTGTGTCAGTTCAGTTCAGTTCAGTTGCTCAGTCGTGTCCGACTCTTTGTGACCCCATGAATCGCAGCATGCCAGGACCCCCTGTCCATCACCAACTCTTGGAGTTCACCCAAACTCATGTCCATTGAGTTGGTGATGCCATCCAGCCATTCATCCTCTGTTGTCCCCTTCTCCTCCTTCCCCCAATTCCTCCCAGCCATGAGAGTCTTTTCCAATGTGTCAACTCTTCACTTGAGGTGGCCAAAGTACTGGAGTTTCAGCTTTAGCATCAGTCCTTCCAATGAACACCCAGGACTGATCTCCTTTAGAATGGACTGGTTGCATCTCCTTGCAGTCCAAGGGACTCACTCTCAAGAGTCTTCTCCAACACCACAGCTCAAAAGCATCAATTCTTTGATGCTCAGCTTTCTTCACAGTCCAACTTGCATATCCATACATGACAACT
>NW_011439174.1:0-743 GCF_000754665.1 Bison bison bison
ATAATTAAATCCTAAGATAATTAAGACAAATTGGTAACTGCAAGTTGTTTCATAATGGTCTTCATGGAACATATGTCCTCAAACACACACAAAAAAAACTCGTTAACTTGGTAAATCAAAGGTATTTTACAAAAGCAGAACACCAAAAGAATCAAACTACAAAATGTTAAATGAGATTCTTCAATTTCACTTTACATTCAGGATAACTTACTTTAACTTATCTATAATCTAGTTATAAAAAATCCTAAATAAATTTCAAAACTAACTGACTAAATATATTTCAGAATACACATGCTTTAAAAATTTTCCAAACACATAAACACTCCAACAAATTTGCACAATCTGACTTATGTATCACTATTTTATTGTAATATCCTCAAGTAACAGAGCAGGGGCAGGAGAGTGGGATCACAGAGAAGCATGACAATGTATTAACTGTAATCTCAGAAATGCTGGAAACTAATACAGGATTAAGGTAATGGAGGAGCTGTGAAATAAAACACTTGCTGAAGTACAGAATCACCCCTTTCAATAAACAAATACTATATGTGTATCAAGACTAATCACATTTAACATTTAGGGAAAGGGTGACTAAGTATTTTCCAAACGTGGAAGATGGCTTCCAATAAATGAGGATATCAAAAGGACTTGAACAGAATGTGCAAGGCATGAGTACCTTGTGATGAACTTGCACAAAGATTTAAATACCAAATATATAGTTTTATATGCTTTAATATTAGCAA
>NW_011439175.1:0-528 GCF_000754665.1 Bison bison bison
GAAATGTTGGTCTTCAGCGATGTTCAAAGCCTGTGTATTTCCGCTAGACTCTGGCTTCAGGTCGGTTCCCCCAAAAGGCTCAGAAGCGACCTGAACCAAACAGTAAGTTTTCCTCCTAACCTTGTTCTCCTCATCTATGTTAAGGAAATGACATATTTGCCTGGAAATCTGCCTTTCTTCAAGATTCATGTCAATCATTTTTTAGCCCGGGATGACTCACCTGCTGCCCATGTTATCTCAATGCATGTCGTGGGTGAGGGGGTCTGGTGTCATGCTCTGAGACACTGCCTTTGTTTCCTTAGCAGAACTGCTAGTGGCTGCATCACCTCGGGCTAAAGACCCGCAGGGGGTACCCTTACTGCCCCCCCACCCCGCCCCAAGTCTATGTCAGCAGCTTTCTCGATCTCTTTTATCCTTCCGTAACACTTGATGACACAAAAGCTCTGAGCGATCAAGTCATATCGAATCTTCATTTCAGATTGAAGATGCATTCCACGGTATTGCCATCTTAAGTCTTTCCATCGCTAT
>NW_011439176.1:0-547 GCF_000754665.1 Bison bison bison
GCAGCAGCAGCAGCAGCAGCAGCAGCAGTGCATAGATATCAAAAGGGTTTAGAACAGTCAGGTAGGATCACACAAGTCACCGTGAAGCAATACTTCTCCACTTAGCCAAAGCTAACAAAAGATTTCTGTTCTAGGTCAACCTAGAAGAGATCACGGAAGAGGTAAAGAAACTTAAAATCCATTAGCAAAGGCAGTACAACCTCTCAAGAAACCTTGTGCTAGGCACAACACTCTTTTCTGGGGGTCCACTTTCCCTACAACCTCCTGGTCCCATTCTGTACCCATTCCTTTGCTTCTCCCATCCTGAAACTGCCACCTGGAAGAAAGAACGACGTCGTTTTCCTTCAGAAAATGCGATTTCATGCCACATACCTTCTTTTAATACCAAGTCATACATTTCCCTTCAGCAACCAAGAACTGACTTTTATATTGGCATTCGACAGATTGGTGAACATACCTATCAGTGATAGTACGCCCCTCCCCTCCCCCGCACGCCACGCACGCACGGACACACACACACACACACACACACACACACACACACACC
>NW_011439177.1:0-648 GCF_000754665.1 Bison bison bison
GGACTCCTGAGGCTTGGTCCCGCATTGGCGTATGCCGAGCCTCCTTCCTCATGACCTTTGTCCAGAGTGAAATGCCTCACCGGCTCCGGGCACCTGGTCAGTGCATGCTGAGTAACGATATCAGTGCATAATCAGCCACGTGATCACTGACTGCAAAGTCACGTGATCAGCGCCTCTCAGTCACGTGATCACCGTATGATAAACACGTGATCAGTGAACGATCAGCTACGTGATCACGGCATGGGCCGTCAGGTGGTCAGTTCCTGATCAGCCACGGGATCAGTGCGTGCACAATCCCATGATCAGCGCCTGTCAGTCACTGATCAGGGCCTGATAAACCCGGGATCAGTGCATAATGAGCCACGTGGTCAGTGCCCGATCAGCCACATCATCAGTGCATGCGCAGTCACCTGATCAGTGCATGCTCAGTCACAGGATCTGTACTTGATCATCCGCGTGATCAGTGCCTGCAGAGTCACGTGATCAGGGCCTGCTGAGCTGCGTGATTCCTGTAGGCTCATCTGCTTGACAATTGCCAGCTGAGCTGCGTGATTCCTGCCTGGTCACCTGCTTGATTATTGCCAGTTGAGCAGCATGATTTCATCACTGCTCAGCTACTGCTTTATAGCCTGCTGATTGCGTGTTTCG
>NW_011439178.1:0-783 GCF_000754665.1 Bison bison bison
GCACGCACAGATAGATGTGCCCAAACGGGGCATCTATCTTGTTCACTTATACCGTGGGTGGATCTATGCCTGGGAGTCGGACTGCTGGACCATAGGCTACTTCCACTTTTAGTTCCTTCGGGAACCTCCATATTCTTTTCCATACCGGCTCTACCCACGCCCATTCCTACTCACCGTGGAGGAGAGTTCCCTTTGCTCCACATCTTCTCCAGCATCGGTTATTGACAGACATCGCAGTGAGGCGCAGTCGGACTCATGTGAAGTGGTCCCTCCTTGGAGTTTGGAGTTGAGCCTCTCCAATCATTAGTGACGTGAGCAAGATGACCTTTTGGAAATGCAGATGCAATGCTGTCACCTCCCTGCTCCAACGGCTCTCGTATTTTCCCAGCATATTGAAGATACAACCACTTCCCTTCAGGCTTGCTCCTCACGTTCTTCTCTGATGTCTTTTGCCTGGAATGCCCTCTGCACTCTTTGGCTTCCATCCCATAGGGCATTTTTCGTTCTTGAATGTCCTAAGTTTCCCTGGTCACATAGCCTTCCAAGATGCTATTTTCCCGGCTGAAATTCTTCCTGCATCTCAACCCTGGTTTACCAGGTTCAACCTATGGACCTCAACGAAATGGTTCCTCTGGAGAGCCTTCCCTGACACCCAGGTTTTGGGTGAGGGAAGAGGCCCCTTATAGGTTCTCAAAAGGATCTGCCTGTGATGTATCATTAGAGTCGTCTCAGTGAAAAAGCAGGAAAACTCTGTGTCTTTCTTCTCTCCGCCTTCTATTCCCT
>NW_011439179.1:0-607 GCF_000754665.1 Bison bison bison
ATTGTCAAAGGAAAGAGACCGTCCTTAGGAGAAGAGGTTAGGGGCCTCGCTGCCCAGAAGCCGCGTGACCCCTGGGTTGGCTGGAGCTGATCCTTCATTACTATTATACTGGGCTTCTTGCCCTCACAGGTACCCAGACTAACTGAGTGGCAGCCTCCTCAACTGTACAATGGTCAATTTTCTAGTGGAAGGAGAATACTGTCTTTATTTTCTTTAAAAACAAGATACCATTGCTGTTGTTATTTGCTAAGTCGGGTCCAGCTCTTTGTGACCCCCATAGACTGTAGACCACCAGGCTCCTCTGTCCTTGGGATTCTCCAGGGAAGAATCGTGGAGTGGGTTGCCTTGTCCTTCTCCAGAGGATCTTGCTCCCAAGAATCAACCCCTCATCTCCTGCATTTGCAGACAGATTCTTTACCCCTAAGTCACCAGGGAAGACCTATAACTACCATACAGTCGGGCATTTACACTCCTAGGCCTCTAACCTAGAGAAATGGATACTTACATCGACACCAAAAAAAGTGTACACAAATGTTTGCTGCAGCTTTATTTGTAACGGCCCCAAACTGAAGACAGCACAGGCGTTCCCCAACATGGTTAAACAAAC
>NW_011439180.1:0-500 GCF_000754665.1 Bison bison bison
AAGAAATGACTATAAGCACAACAGAATCAACTACATGGACACATAACTCTATTATATTGTTAAAATTTGAAAAGAACAAACTACAACTCTAGACATATTTCCTTTTTCTTCCTCAGTTTATATTCATCTCTGAAAAAGCAGGTGTAACTCAAATGGTCCAGGAACCCTCTCCCTCTAAATCCCACCTGAGAGTTGTTCCCTACCTGCATTCTCTTCCGCATCATTGCTGCTAACGTTTTCCACAAAACAGTCTGTAGAAAGATAACCATGAGCAATAATACAGTTATTACACAAGTTGAGCTACCCATTTCTCCTCCTCCACTTGGCTCACACAGCATCTCCCCGGTCTTCCTTCCAGGCTCAGACTTCCCCTGTGCTTTGTGGAGTCAGAGCCCTTCACAAGACGGTGATCACATTTGAACATATTCACATGAGAAAGAGGCTGAGAAAATTACCTTTTAACCTTATACTTCTACAGGCCCAACAGAGCTCTTACATTC
>NW_011439181.1:0-500 GCF_000754665.1 Bison bison bison
CGACGGCTATCCCTTGGAGCTAACTGGGTGGACTAAAGGGAGTCAAGCCTCCTGAGGCGTTTGGAAAGAGGTCGCGAGGTTGGCCTCTAGGCCATGCAGGAGACGAAGGCCCTCATCTCCGTGATGACGGGGGAGTCTCGGGGTGGTTCTCGAGCGGCGGCCCCAGGGTGCGGTTTCTCACGAGGTACGACGGCGAGGTCAGTGAGCCTCTCGTGGGGCGCCAGGGAAGTCGGGTCTCCATGCGAGTGGCGAGGGGGAGCTTGTCATTGCTCTCGAGTCATGGTAGGGGAACCTGGCCTCGAGACGTGTTGAAGAAGGTCTCTCGAGGTCTTTCTCGGGTTGAGGCAGGAAACCCTGGCTTCCCTCGACTTGTGCAGGTGACCTCAGGGGGCTTCTCATGGTGGCTCTGAGAAGTCAGGGAAACTGGAGGTGGGGGGTGGGCCTCTCGGGACTCCACGGGGTTTGGTGCATTGGAAGAGGGCCTCATCTCCAGTTGAGGC
>NW_011439182.1:0-680 GCF_000754665.1 Bison bison bison
TTGTATATTTTTGAGATTAGTTGTTTGTCAGTTGCTTCATTTGCTACTATTTTCTCCCATTCTGAAGGCTGTCTTTTCACCTTGCTTATAGTGTCCTTTGTTGTGCGGAAGCTTTTAATTTTAATTAGGTCCCATTTGTTTATTTTTGCTTTTATTTCCAATATTCTGGGAGGTGGGTCATAGAGGATCCTGCTGTGATTTATGTTGGAGAGTGTTTTGCCTATGTTCTCCTAAGCAGATTTATATTTTCTGGTCTTAAGTTTAGATCTTTAATCCTATTTTGAGTTTATTTTTGTGTATGGTGTTAGAAAGTGTTCTAGTTTCATTCTTTTGCAAGTGGTTGACCAGTTTTCCCAGCACCACTTGTTAAAGAAATTGTCTTTTCTCCATTGTATATTCTTGCCTCCTTTGTCAAAGATAAGGTGTCCATAGGTGTGTGGATTTATCTCTGGGCTTTCTATTTTGTTCCATTGATCTATATTTCTTTCTTTGTGCCAGTACCATACTGTCTTGATGACTGTGGCTTTGTAGTAGAGCCTGAAGTCAGGTAGGTTGATTCCTCCAGTTCCATTCTTCTTTCTCAAGATTGCTTTGGCTATTCGAGGTTTTTTGTATTTCCATACAAATTGTGAAATTATTTGTTCTAGCTCTGTGAAAAATAACATTGGTAGCTTGATAGG
>NW_011439183.1:0-513 GCF_000754665.1 Bison bison bison
CACGCCCCACGGGCCAACGCCCCGACGTCGACCCCCAACCGCCGCGTCCCCCCACCGGGCCCGCGGCCGCACGCGGGCCTCGGCGCCGCCGGCCCGTGACCGCAGGGGGGTGCCCCGCCGCGCGCCGGCCGACCGCCGGCCCCGGAGGGCCCCGCCGACGCCAGACGACCACCCCCCCGCCGTCCTCCCCCGAGACGCGGGGCAGAGCCCGCCCCCGCCCCTCCAACCCTCACACACCCGGTGCGGCCGGCCCCGCCGGACCCCGTCCTCTCGCCCCAGCCCATCCGCTGGGGGGCGGCCCCTACCCGAACCCGCGTTCCCGGGCACCCTTCCCCCCCCACACCACCGCGGAGGGAAGGGGCTCCGACGGGGAGCTGGGCGCCAAGCGGGCAGGGGGACACGCGTCAGAGGTACGGGGGAGAGGCGAAAAACGGGCGGGAGAACCGGAAGACGGCCGGGGAGGCGTGGGGGGGGGGGACGGGGCGGGAGAAAGGCCCCGAGGCTCGGAAGGCG
>NW_011439184.1:0-574 GCF_000754665.1 Bison bison bison
TGTTCTAAACTGTCTAAACACAGATTCTTTTGAGTAGTTAAAAGATTGATTAGAAATTGTATTGGTGAATGGTTTTTCACTTGTTGGGCCATTGTTTGCTGCTAAGGTTCCATATCCCTTACCTGCTCTGTCCCTGGCAGCGTATTGATTAATATAATTGGTGTAAGTAGTAGCTTTAATATTTATAACCTGGGACCCTTGAGTTAATTCTTTTTCTTGTTATAGCCCACCACACCTTTGCTCTGTAGGAATGCAACGTTATCTAATGCTTTTTTGGAGGGTGGCTCCTGACCAACCACCTTTAGAGAAAAATAAGTTTTCTGAAGAAAAGGTCTTAAAATATTAACAGGCCTCTGGGACAGAAGATGATGCAAATCACCTAAGCTTTTGCATATGATAAGTTTGCAGGAAGAAAGCCTGGTTTGCTGCAAGACTCTACCCCTTCCCCCATTATCCTCTATGCATAACTTAAGGGATAAAAACTACTTTGAAAAATAAGTGCGGCCTTGTTCACCGAAACTTGGTCTCACCATGTCGTTCTTTCTCTTACCTTCTGGCTGAATTATTCAGCCTC
>NW_011439185.1:0-519 GCF_000754665.1 Bison bison bison
AAGAAGGGAGATTTCAAAAAAAGAGAGAAGAAATAAGCAATACCTAATACTCCTCTTGAGAAACCTATATGCAGGTCAGGAAGAAACAGTTAGAACTGGACATGGAACAACAGACTGGTTCCAAATAGGAAAAGGAATATGTCAAGGCTGTATATTGTCACCCTGCTTATTTAACTTCTATCGCAGAGTACATCATGAGAAATGCTGGGCTGGAGGAAGCACAAGCTAGAATCAAGATAGCTGGGAGAAATATCCTCAGATATAATAACCACAGATATGCAGATGACACCACCCTTATGGCAAAAAGTGAAGAAGAACTAAAGAGCCTCTTGATGAAAAGTGAAAAGAGGAGAGTGAAAAAATTTGGCTTAAAGCTCAACATTCAGAAAACTAAGATCATGGCATCCGGTCCCATCACTTCATGGGAAATAGATGGGGAAACAGTGGAAACAGTGGCTGACTTTATTTTCTGGGCTCCAAAATCAATTGCAGATGATGATTGCAGCCATGAAATTAAAA
>NW_011439186.1:0-607 GCF_000754665.1 Bison bison bison
CCCCTGCCATGCTCCCGGTGCCTTCCCAGCCGCAGTGGGGGTCCCCGGAGCACAACTGGGACCGCCCCCCATCCCCGCCACGACCCGATTCCCGACCCGCGCCGCCCGGCTTCGCCCCGCCCCGGGCGCGCTCCCGGTGCGCTGCCCACCTTCACCACGGGCTCCCGGTGAGCCCCGCCCCCACGCCCGGTTCCAGGAGAGCCTCTGGGACCTCGCTCCCGCCGCCCGGTGAAACGGGAGGACAATCCATCCAGCCCACAGAGGCAATCCAAGCTGTCTAGAATTCAGGGATCCAACGAGGACTACGGAAAGGAAAGAATGACCTGACCTAGGAGGGCCATGATATTCTATAGAACCGGACAAAGTTGGTTTCCAAGGAAACTTGATTCCTTGGAACCCGGAAACGCTGGTTCTTTTCATATGCAATTCCAAACCAGGAGCTCCTTCCCAAAGCCTGCCTGGCCGCCAGCCCCACCCCCCACTCCCCAGAAAAAACGGCTCAAAGAAATCTTTTCCATCTCAGGCGGAAAACTGGAAGATGTCTTGTCTTGTCTGTCTGGATTGATGTATGTGTCAGTGTGAGCCTTGTGATTTTTGATAATAGTGC
>NW_011439187.1:0-517 GCF_000754665.1 Bison bison bison
CGTATCACGTGCCTGATCATGCACTCTTCACGTGCCTGATCATGGACTGATAACGTGGCTGATCATGTACGGATCACTTCGCTATCATGCACTGATCTCGAAGCTGATCATACACTGAACACGTGACTGTGCATGCACTGATAACGTGGTCCATCATTCACTGATCACGTGGTGATCATGCACTGATTACGTGGCTGATCATGCACTGATCAGGTAGCTATCATGCACTGATAACTTGACTGCGCACGCACAGATAACGTGACTGATCATGCACTGATCACGTGGCTGATCATGAACTGATCACGTGGTGATCATGCACTGATCACGTGGCTGATCATACATGATCACGTGGCTGATCATGCACTGATTATGTGGCTGATCATGCCTGATCACGTAGCTATCATGCACTGATCACATGGCTATCTTGCACTGAACCCATGGCTGACCATGCACTGGTCACGTGTCTTAGCATGCACTAATCATGTTGCTGATCATGCACTGGTCAGGTGGCTATCAT
>NW_011439188.1:0-581 GCF_000754665.1 Bison bison bison
AGGCCACTTGTCGAGTGGTACTTGGAACCTGGGGGTCTTTTCCCGACGATGCACGGGCGAGTCACTGCCCCTTCGTGTTGACTTCATTCACAGGGTGGAGTTCGAAGAGGTGTCCGGGCATCGGGTTCTTATCAAGAGGGGGCCGGGAAATCTGGGTCCTTCGGAATGTGGAAGCACCCACGAGGCCACGTCTGGAATGTCGTCGTGAGACCGGCCTCATCCTGAGGTGTGACCGGAAGGTCGGGAACCCCTTCCAGACAAAGCAGAGGAGTCGACCCTCCTGTCCAGATCAGGAGGGTACAAGAGGCTCAGAGGAAGAGGTGCCGGAAAACTTCGGTGTTCCTCTCCAGGGAGACCGGGATGTCGGGGCACTTTGTGGGTCGCATCAAGGGTGACAAGTACCGTTTCGAACTCCAATTCCTAACGTGGGACTTCTCCTGAGACGCTGTAGCGGCAAAGGGCTACATCTTGCGATGACGGGGGAACCACGTGGTTTTTCTCGAGTTGCGGCGGGATTCTCGAGTTACGACGGGGAATTCGGGATGCCTCTTGTGTTGGCCCAGGGAAGTCCAGTCTTCCAT
>NW_011439189.1:0-597 GCF_000754665.1 Bison bison bison
CTCCAGGTTTCACTACCTGCTGATCATGTTGCCACAGTGTCCCTCATAGGTGTCTTGTCACCAGTTTGAGGATATGACCTCCAAGATGTCAGGCCAGTGGGAAGTTGATGCCACATACCTTAGCAGCTGGCAGTCTGGCACATCTGGTGATAATTTCATTAAGTTCAGCCCTCCCCCACCCTAGGTCTTCTTGTTGGCATTGTTGTTAATTTGAGGATTTTTATAGGACACGTGTGACACATGGCTCCTCAGTAAGAGGAGCTGATAGCCTTGGCTGGCAGAATGAGGCATGGCGCTGGTTGCCAAGTTCCATTTTCTGAGAAGGAGAACACCTCAATTTCATGAGGCCTTGAGCTCTCAGACCCAAAGGAGAGAAACCAAGGGTGTAGAAGGTTGACAGGCACTGACTGGAAATCTGTGTGAGAAGGTGTTACTGCTGGCTGTGTCCTGTGTCTCATGCTCAGCGCAGAAAAACTGATGCTTTTGAACTGTGGTGTTGGAGAAGACTCTTGAGTGTCCCTTGGACTACAAGATCCAACCAGTCCATCCTAAAGGAAATCAGTCCTGGGTGTTCGTTGGAAGGACTGATGTTGAAGC
>NW_011439190.1:0-564 GCF_000754665.1 Bison bison bison
AACCTCGGTGTTCCTCTCCAGGGAGACCGGGATGCCGGGGAACTTTGTGGGGCGCATCAAGGGTGCCAAGTACCGTTTCGACCTCCAATTCCTAACGTGGGACTTCTCCTGAGACGCTGTAGCGGGACAGGGCTTCATCTTGCGATGACGGGGGAACCACGTGGTTTTTCTCGAGTTGCGGCGGGATTCTCGAGTTACGACGGGGAATTCGGGATGCCTCTTGTGTTGGCCCAGGGAAGTCCAATCTTCCATTCGAGTTGCGAAGGCAAGCTGGGGATTGCTCTCGAGTGACTGCAGGGCCAATAGACCTCATCTAGGCTTGTGTCCAGAAGCCAATGTTCCTCTCCAGGGGCACCGGGATCTCGGGGTTGCATTCCAGACGCACCCGGGGAGACAGGCATTCATCTCGAGTGGAAGCAAAGACCCCCGCTCTGCTGTCGAGTCGCGACGGGTATCTCTTGGAGCTCACTGGGTGGACTAAAGGGAGTCAAGCCTCCTGAGGCGTTTGGAGAGAGGTCGCGAGGTTGGCCTCTAGGCCATGCAGGAGACGAAGGCCCTCATCTC
>NW_011439191.1:0-501 GCF_000754665.1 Bison bison bison
AGTGAGGCCCAGTCGGACTCATGTGAAGTGGTCCCTCCTTGGAGTTTGGAGTTGAGCCTCTCCAATCATTAGTGACGTGGAGCAAGATGACCTTTTGGAAATGCAGATGCAATGCTGTCACCTCCCTGCTCCAACGGCTCTCGTATTTTCCCAGCATATTGAAGATACGACCACTTCCCTTCAGGCTTGCTCCTCACGTTCTTCTCTGATGTCTTTTGCCTGGAATGCCCTCTGCACTCTTTGGCTTCATCCCATAGGGCTTTTTCGTTTCTTGAATGTCCTAAGTTTCCCTGGTCACATAGCCTTCCAAGATGCTATTTTCCCTGCCTGAAATTCTTCCTGCATCTCAACCCTGGTTTACCTAGGTTCAACCTATGGACCTCAACGAAATGGTGCCTCTGAAAAGCCTTCCCTGACACCCAGGTTTTGTGGTGAGGGAAGAGGCCCCTCTATAGGTTCTCAAAGGATCTGCCTGTGATGTATCATTAGAGTCGTCTCAGT
>NW_011439192.1:0-610 GCF_000754665.1 Bison bison bison
GACCCCGATTTCCCGGTCCCTCTTGATAAGTACCCGATGCCCAGACACCTCTGCGAACTGCACCCTGTGAGTGAAGTCAACACGGAGGGGCAGTGACTCGCCAGTGCATCGTCCAGAAAAAACCCCAAGTTCCAAATACAGCTCGACAAGTGGCCTCTCTCCCCGGGGACACCTCGAGAGGCAAGCGGAGTTCCATGCCTCAACCCAAGACGAGGCCTGTCCCTCCTGTCCCAAGTCTGCAGGGACCCTGCGATCCGAGTCTGAAATCAGAGGAACCCTGAGGTTCCTGCCTCAACTGGAGATGAGGCCCTCTTCCAATGCACCAAACCCAGTGGAGTCCCGAGAGGCCCCTCCCAACTCCAGCTTCCCTGACTTCTCAGAGCCACCATGAGAAGCCCCCTGAGGTCACCTGCACAAGTCGAGGGAAGCCAGGGTTTCCTGCCTCAACCCGAGAAAGATCTCTAGAGACCTTCTTCAACACGTCTCGAGGCCAGGTTCCCCTACCATGACTTGAGAGCAATGACGCGCTCCCCCTCGCCACTCGCATGGAGACCCGACTTCCCTGGCGCCCCACGAGAGGCTCACTGACCTCGCCGTCGTACCTCGTGAG
>NW_011439193.1:0-605 GCF_000754665.1 Bison bison bison
GAGCCTCTCCAATCATTAGTGACGTGGAGCAAGATGACCTTTTGGAAATGCAGATGCAATGCTGTCACCTCCCTGCTCCAACGGCTCTCGTATTTTCCCAGCATATTGAAGATACGACCACTTCCCTTCAGGCTTGCTCCTCACGTTCTTCTCTGATGTCTTTTGCCTGGAATGCCCTCTGCACTCTTTGGCTTCCATCCCATAGGGCTATTTTCGTTTCTTGAATGTCCTAAGTTTCCCTGGTCACATAGCCTTCCAAGATGCTATTTCCCTGCCTGAAATTCTTCCTGCATCTCAACCCTGGTTTACCTAGGTTCAACTATGGACCTCAACGAAATGGTGCCTCTGGAAAGCCTTCCCTGACACCCAGGTTTTGTGGTGAGGGAAGAGGCCCCTCTATAGGTTCTCAAAAGGATCTGCCTGTGATGTATCATTAGAGTCGTCTCAGTGAAAGCAGGAACTCTGTGTCTTCTTCTCTCCGCCTTCTATTCCCTGAAACTTCTTACATGCCTCCTAGCTCATCGTAGGTGCTCAGTATTTACTTAGTGTGTGAAAGACAGAAAAGCTCTTGGAAGCCTCAAGGGGTCACTTGGCTCGGCACTTTT
>NW_011439194.1:0-545 GCF_000754665.1 Bison bison bison
GAGCTCCTTCCCAAGGCCTGCCTGGCCGCCAGCCCCACCCCCACTCCCACGAAAAAACGGAACTCAAAGAAATACTTTTCCTATCTCAGGCGGAAAACTAGGAAGATGTCTTGTCTTGTCTGTCTGGATTGATGTCTGTGTCAGTGTGAGCCTTGTGATTTTTGATAATAGTGCTCAAGTTCTGAGTTCTTATTTCAATGGTCTCAAGACAAGGCAGCCCTTGCAAACCCAACTGCTTCCAATACAAGAAAACTTTGACCTCAGGGAAGTGTCAGAGTCCCGTGAACTGGGAACTAGTCAATATGAATATCTAGTAGTTTGTTTTTGTCTCCTCTACTGTAGACATGTCTAAGAGTCATCAACATGAAGCACAAAATGTTCATAGTGCCTCGGTTTGTTCTAAGGTAAAAATTGCTATATCGTTATATCTCTCACAAGCTTGTCAACAAGAAAGTACCTCGAAAGAACAGGAACAAAACGAAAAATTAAATGTGATATGAGCTTTTAGATAAACTATGAACACGAATTACACTCTGAAATATCTG
>NW_011439195.1:0-654 GCF_000754665.1 Bison bison bison
CCCGAGGCCTGCCTGGTGCCACACCCGCACAGCTATGCCCGTGTCCCGAGTCCACGTTCAGAGTGGCCGCAGGCTGGTGACCCTGCACAGGACCAGGCAGAGCTGCTGCTCAGACTGTTCTCGCCACGTCAGCCCAGGCTGAGGTGCCCTTTCCTGTCGGCCGAGTGCGGGGATCCCGGGGAAAGGCAGGGGGTGAATGGGACAACCAGCAAACGCAGGTGGTGTCGCCTGCCCATTTGACGCCAAGACAGACAGCTTTGTGGGCCGTGTTTGAGCAGAGACGAGCTCAGAAAGATGATCTTTCTGCATCCCTGCAGGAAGTATGGAATGGTTATATATTAATTATTTTTATTTTACAGCAAGTTGTCAAGGTAAAAGTGATTCTTCCTTATTTGACAAGTTGACTTGATGTAAATGGTAAATTCTGTCCATCAACTTGTAATCAACAGTAGAAAAACTTTCAAGATGTATGAGTAGAAGTGAAGCTGGAGAGTTTACTGTCTGTAAGAATCTCGTATTTGATTTGAAAGTCATTTTATTGCATAATCGTGTATTTAAACGCTATATAAAAACATCCACCACACAGTTAGGGGAGAAGAGCAGAAACTGTGAATTCTAGGTTAATGCAGCACATTGACATGAACCCAGAAACTC
>NW_011439196.1:0-519 GCF_000754665.1 Bison bison bison
CTAAAAAAAAGCCCAAAAAAAAAAAAAAAAAAAAAAAAACGTTTAAAAGAAAAAAAGAAGGAAAGAAAAAAGAAAAGAAGCAAAGGATTTGAACAGACATTTCTCCAAAAAGGAAACATAAATGGGCCAACAGGCAAGAGATGTTCACTGACCATCAGGGAAACACACCTGGAGATCATGGTGAGCGCCACCCCCACCCACGATGAGGATGGGGCAGGGGGACAGGTGCAGCTGAGTGGGAACAGGGCGGTGTCTCCTCAGAAGGTAACCGGAGTTTCCATTGGACCCAGCAGCCCCAAGGCTGGGTGTCCGCCGAAGAGACACGAGGACCCGTGTCCACATAAGGGCTGTACATGGAGCCACATGGGCCGAGAGGTGCAAACAGCCCAAATGCCCACAGACGGGTGGATAAACACACGTTGTCCCTCCACACCCGGGAGCGTCACTTGGCCTCGAGAAGAAGAGAAGCCCTGACACTTGCTACCACATGGGCAGACCCTGAGAACACGGTGCTCAGTG
>NW_011439197.1:0-556 GCF_000754665.1 Bison bison bison
TGTCTCTTAAAGGAAAAAAAAAAAAAAAACACTTAAGTTAGGCAATGAATACAAAATGCTTGCACAATGCCTGTGCACAAGAAGCACTCCAAACCAGATCTTATAGCTTTACCCTTAACAATTCCCTGTCCACTGATATCTCCTCAATTCAGGCTCTAATACTATTGTCCCATAAAGGACTTGGCATAGTAGACCAAGGAGAGGCATCAAATTACTGTATTTTAACATGGAAAGTCACAGCTGAGATAGAACACAAAGGCAAGGAAGAAAGCTTTACTGTACTAGTGTTTCTCACCACAATGAGATTGTATAGGAAAAGAAGTTGGAGGGCAAACAAAGTATTAAAGGTCAGTTAAAGACTTTAGGAATCTGAAATTAAAGTGCCTCTGGACCCTCTGGAGTCGGTAGTTTCACTGTAGTCCTTGTGCCATCACAGAGGCACTAAAATAAAGCTCCTCATGTATATAAGCTGTTTCGGATGCTGAGGCAGGAGCAAGGAAAGGCTGTCCCAGTGAATAGCCTGGGAGCACAGAGTAGATTTAGAGAGCTGCCAAAT
>NW_011439198.1:0-876 GCF_000754665.1 Bison bison bison
TTCCTTTTCTTTTTTTTTTTTTTTGTCCCTTGGGTAATAGTGACCTAGTGGATGAGAAGTAGTATCTATGTCATTGTGGTTTTGATTTATGGTTCTGTAACTACTAATGATGTTGAATCTCTTTTCATGGACTTATCACCCTTTTGTATATCTTCTTTGCAGAAATACTTATTCTAATCCTTTGCCCAGTTTTGAGTTAGCTTGCTGTGGTGGATTTTTTAAAAGCTGGGATTCCACTTACCAAGTTAGGCATTTAATTACAGTGTTATCTATAGCTGATACTAATTGTGAATCTTCTGGAAGGCCCAGGTTCTAGTCCTGGTCTTGTCATTTGGATGAGAGTGATTTTGAAGTCCTAGTATTTTAATTTGGCAACAGAGGAGCTTAAAAGAGTAGATGTTCAAGATCTCTTGCAGGCCTGAAATGCTATTCTTCTGTCTGATACAAAGCCTGTTTTAGGAGAATGATTTTAGGAGTGTCAGTGGAATGAGGCTATCTTTAGTTTGCTTTATTCTGAAAATACTATGATTTCCAAATATGTACAGTGTGTTCCCTTTTGTACTTTTTTGGCTCCACTTTCCACTTTAATTCAAAGGATGATTTTATACAAGTTTAGGAATATATTTTGTGGTGCTGTGTCATCAGCCTGACAAGCTTGATCAGAGCACTAGAGGCCTGAAACATTTGACAAACTTACAAATAACTGTATTTTTCTTGCCTAGTCATTGAGATCAAAGTGCTCAGAAGAGTTTGGCCAGAAACAGAATGACTCCATGGTGGCCTGAAGGAAGCACAGCTTGCATGGAGTGAGATGAAAGGATGAGGTTGAGTTGGGCTGGACCAGTTTGTAGCGAGCTTTTTTTTTTTTTTTGGTGG
>NW_011439199.1:0-740 GCF_000754665.1 Bison bison bison
ATTTTTGTTTGTTTATTGGGCTGCGCTGGGTCTTCGTTGTGGCACAAGGGATCTTGAGTTGGGGCATGTGGGATCTAGGTCCCTGACCGGGGATGAACCCGGGCCCCCTGCATTGGGAGTGTGGAGTCTTAGCCACTGGACCACCAGGAAGTCCTGCATTATCACTTTTCTTGATCTCCTGGATCTCTTCTTTTATTCCTCATGTCAGTCTGTGCTGTATCTAGCGTCTATGAGAGTACAGAGTTGGATTCTGGAGGGTAAAGGAGGGTTCTCTCAGCATCTCCCTTCAGCCTTGCCCGCTCTCCCATCTGCCCCGTGGGGATGACTGTACATCTCCTGGGACCGTCACATCCTTGCTGTCAGTGCACCCATCGGAGGATCACTTTGAACCTTTGTACCTGTGACACTTTGTGACTGTCAGAGCGTCTGCATTTCTGAAGTCTGAGGAGGTTTGGCAGCTTCTGACATTTTCCCTTTCTTCCAAATTTCATAGGTTTGGTATCTGTTTTCTGGCCATTGACTAAGCTTTCTTTCTTTCTTTTCATTGATTTTAGTAGGTTTTAAGTGAGGAGAGTGTAGTCTGAATACCTGCTGAAATGAAGTGAAAGTCGCTCAGTCATGTCTGACTCTTTGTGACCCCATGGGCTTATATAGTCCATGGAATTCTCCAGGCCAGAATACTGGAGTGGGTAGCCTTTCCCTTCTCCAGGGGATCTTCCCAATCCCTGGATTGGGAAGAT
>NW_011439201.1:0-528 GCF_000754665.1 Bison bison bison
TCCCTGGAGAATCCCATGGATGGAGGAGCCTGGTAGGCTACAGTCCATGGGGTCGCAAAGAGTCGGACAGGACTGAGCGACTTTACTTTCACTTTCACTTTCCTCTACCTTATCTAAACCCAGCTTGTACATCTGAAAGTTCTCAGTTTATGTATTACTGAAACCTAGCTTGAAGGATTTTCAGCATAACCTTGCTATCATGTGAAATGGGTGAAATTATACAGTAATTTGACCATTTTTTGGCATTGCCTTTCTCTGGGCTGGAATGAAAACTGATCTTTTCCAGTTCTGAGGCCACTGCTGAGTTTTCTAAATTTCCTGACAGATTGAGTGCAGCAGTATCACAGCATCATCTTTTAGGATTTGAAACAGCTCAGCTAGAATTTCATCACTTCCACTAGGTTTGTTAGTAATAATGCTTCTTAAGACTCACTTTACTTCACATTCCAGGATATTTGGCTCTAGGTGAGTGACCACACCATTGTGGTTATCAGGGTCATTAAGACCTTTTTTTTTTTTTTTTGAAAA
>NW_011439202.1:0-527 GCF_000754665.1 Bison bison bison
GTTGCGAAGGAAAGCTGGGGATTGCTCTCGAGTGACTGCAGGGCCAATAGACCTCATCTAGGCTTGTGTCCAGAAGCCAATGTTCCTCTCCAGGGGCGACCGGGATCTCGGGGTTGCATTCCAGACGCACCCGGGGAGACAGGCATTCATCTCGAGTGGAAGCAAAGAACCCCGCTCTGCTCTCGAGTCGCGACGGGTATCTCTTGGAGCTCACTGGGTGGACTAAAGAGAGTCAAGCCTCCTGAGGCGTTTGGAGAGAGGTCGCGAGGTTGGCCTCTAGGCCATGCAGGAGACGAAGGCCCTCATCTCCGCGATGGACGGGGGAGTCGTCGGGGTGGTTCTCGAGCGGCACGTCCCAGGGTGCGGTTTCTCACGAGGTACGACGGCGAGGTCAGTGAGCCTCTCGGTGGGGGCCAGGGAAGTCCGGTCCCCATGCGAGTGGCGAGGGGGAGCGCGTCATTGCTCTCGAGTCATGGTAGGGGAATCTGGCCTCGAGACGTGTTGAAGAAGGTCTCTCGAGGTCTTTC
>NW_011439203.1:0-539 GCF_000754665.1 Bison bison bison
ATCAATTAAATTGGTCTTCTTTGTAGAATCTGAGGAGCACCTGTGGTTAATGGGGTGGCTGTGGCAGAGTAAAGAGGTGAATGTTTGTACCCCTCCTTCCTAGAATTCATTGACTTAAAATGGTTTTCTTGAAGCAAAGAAGATGAAAGAACCTGAGGAGGAGGCTGGAGCTTTTGATGGTCTGCAGAGGCCAGCCCAGTTCTCTGCTTTTCAGGATGAGGATGGCATGGCTCGTGAGTTGAGCCAGGGAAAGCTTTGCTGCAAAACCATCTGTCACTGTGCAGAAGCCACTGCCTCCTGAGAGCTTGCTGTGTGTATCACAGAGGTGTAATATCTCTCACAGCACTGCAGTTCACAGGGATTTCTTGCAGGATGGCTCTCAGTGGTTTCGTTTTTAAATAACATTTCTATAAATATACACATTTTTATATATCTATTTTAAATTACAGTATAATTATTTTCTTTCTGTTCTCTCCCTGTCTCTATACAATCAGACACATGCACACACACACACACACACACACACACACCTTGTCTCT
>NW_011439204.1:0-678 GCF_000754665.1 Bison bison bison
GAAATGAAGGAAAAAAAAAAGAAAAAAGAAAGTATATATCAGTACTAGGCAACCACATACCAGAAACTATGAGGAATTTTCTGTAAGACAAACTGCAGATGGGACTGGAATGAGGAAAAGGACAACTGATGTTCAACCCTCTGCCTGCTTGATAAGTACACAGATGAGACTTCAGCAGCCATACCCCACTGATGCCCTTTTCTTGGAGCAATTAAGCTAAGAGCCAAGGTGGGCTCTGGTCCACTCAGAAGGGCACAACTGGCTTCACCAGGGTATCAGAACAAACTTAGTGGCTGCTGGATTACAACTGTTGTGGTTGGCCACGTTGAGGCAGGAGGAAGACAGAGCTGAGTTTGGCTTCTTAAAGAGGCAAGAACCCCAGAATGAGAACATGAAATTGGTCTATTACAGCAAAGAGAAGGGTTAGCTCCTTGCCATGACTATCTCTAGCTCTAATTTCCACTCTAGAAGTGTTTAACACCAGCAGTGTAAATCAAATGTTCCTCTTTTCCTTTTATATGTACCTGAAAATCTTAACAGACCCCTACCTGAGATCCCAATATGAAAAAGTACAGACTGCCTAAGAAAGGATGGGGGGGAAAAATCACCTAATGTATGAAAAGGTATTAAATTGAACAGAAGGATACCAATGTAAGGAATAAGTGAATATGTCTCTAG
>NW_011439205.1:0-594 GCF_000754665.1 Bison bison bison
TTTTAATTTTGTTTTTTTTTTTTTTCTTTCTACCTTCTCTCCTTTATTCTAAGTCTCAGTGGAGTTGGGAATGATTTATATTGAAGAAGAAAAATATAGGGCCCCACACGAAAATTTCATAAAATGTGAGGTGGATTTCTTTAGACCCGGATGAAATGCTTTGTCTAGATTTATTCATCCCCTTTGGTTTCTGGGATGCGGTAAGGAATCTTGGCCTTTGAGATGGAACAGAATGAATAGAGATGCTCAGGAAATATCTCCTAAGTAAATGTAATAATAAATGCTCCTCAAACTGTTCGCTTTATTCCCATGTCTTGTATCATTTGACATACCATGAAGTTTGAGTTCTGCCTGGTGGATGCCCATGCTGGGTGGTATGATTCTGATTAGGACTTCTTATGGCATGTTTGAACCTAGCCAAAGAACAATTATTATTTTCTCCTATAAAATAAAACCTTATTGTATCATATAAATACAAACATAAAGGAGCACTCTTTAATTAAAAGCCATATAATAAAACATACACTACATTTTAAGTATACTTTTTATAAAGCTGCTGCTGCTAAGTTGCTTCAGTCGTGTCCAACACTGTGC
>NW_011439206.1:0-2047 GCF_000754665.1 Bison bison bison
ATACGGACTGAGAAGGATACAGATCTTTATCATTTAATTATTACGTAAGAAAGGAACCATGGATCCCATCACTTCTCTACTGCTTTGGCCAAAATGAAGAGTTCTACAGACCTTTTAAGTGTGAGATTAAGTAGACCACTTGCAGAGCATTCAGTAGAGTGCTCAGACCTTTTGTCCAGATCACTGTCATAACAGGTCAAATAACAGTTGTTTGAGTAATAAGGACCCAAGTAGTCAGAATTAAAGCAGATACTCAGGAACAATTGGAGAAGAACATCCAAAGAATTTGCTATTTCCATAGGAAAGTTATTTGTGACAGGCATGCTAGTTGCCTACCTGAAACTCCTTCTTTTCTTCAGTTAACAAACTTCTGATTTTCTTAGGGATAGTAACATGCCCAGGTGAAAGACCTGGGCATATCCCCTTGAAGCTCAGAGTGGCAACTTGAACCAAGCCTGGCCAGTAAAAGTGCAGAAGTTATTGGGTGGAACCTCTGGAAAAACATTCCAGAAGAAGCCAACTTGGATAGACTCTGTCTTTCGTTTCTCTTCCTTTTCCCTACCTAGAACTGGGTATCTGATGCCTGGGTACACAGCAGCCATCCTAGGACCATGAGGATGAAGACTATATGCAAAGGAGGCAGAATAGAAAGACTGAAGACTAGCTCTTGACTTACTACCTCTGGACTTACTGTTACATGAGAAAAAATAAATTATTTGATTAAACTGCTGTGTTTGCTTTTCAGGTATATGCAGCCAAACACAATTTTAACAGGGCTAAAGTGGCAATCACTGCTAAGACATACAAATGGGTTCTTTAGCCAAAGACACAACTGATAATGCAACAGTTCTACTGGGCTGGATCATCTCATTACCCTGCAAATCCCTCTGAGCATAGGGTTATGAGGGAGTTAATGCTGAAAATTGGATCAAAAAGGCATTCTTCAAATTGGAATGCTTTTATTAGAATATTAATTGCAGACTTAAAACTACACATATGGAAAAATGAAAACACTCAGAAATGCTATTACAGATTGAGTAAATTAGGAGGAGGAAAAAGATTTCTTCAGTGTATACAAAATGTAAACATTTGCCCTGGGGTTTCCCACAGATGGCACAGTCCACAAGGACTTATTTGGAATAAAAATACCTATTGGATCTGCAGTATAGCCTCTATAACATCTTCAAACTTGCTATATTGAAGTGAAAGTTACTAGCACACTCTGAATCTTCTATGCAAAAAAACTAAATGGGCCCAATCAAGGCAACTGCTGTGTGTGAAAGCAGAGACACCGGAGCAAATCAATCTTCCAGCAATGAGCTTCCACGCACTGTGCTAACTGTATTTACATTTACCTTGAGAGAATATACACAGTATATAAAACCCCTACTTGAGTCTGTGGTGGAAAATGAAATATCTCCTGAGATGCTCCAAAGCGCATCAAGTCAGTCACTTGAACTTGGGGAGAGAACACTAAGAAGAGGCCCTCTTCTGTTCAGAAAATGGGGACTCATAAACATCCATGGGTGGACAGGTGCAAACCAGGTGCTGATCTCCGTAGATGTCATCAATCCGGGAGATGGTTGGCCAGAATTTGTTCTCTGGTTTCACAAAGGGCTGCAGGGGACAAAAGACAGAAATGACTTGGGATATCCTGAGAAGTTTCTTGGAGGGGTGGGGTGGGGAGGAGACTGCAATGCTGCTCCCACACCTGAGAGATCACTGGCCCAGAAAGTACTCAAAAATTATAAGAAGCTAAAATCTAGCCTCCTTCGTCACCATCCCTCCAAATCTCCCACCCCTGCTCCGCCAGACTGCAGAGCACCTTCACATAATTAAAAGGATGATGGTAGAAAACACTGACCCACTAGACAGACCCTTATTTGGTCTTCCTGCACTGTGCGCAGGTTGGCACTGTGTGGTTGGCACCCTGACCTCAGAACTTGGAAAGCCAATTTCTGTGTTGTGTCGTTCTGCAAAGGTAACCTACATATGGTCACTATAGTGAGGAGGCGGCAAGAGCGGAGCCCTTGGAGTGGGTGATGGC
>NW_011439207.1:0-1678 GCF_000754665.1 Bison bison bison
CTATTACCCATTTGATCTTTATAATAGCCAAGAAAGGTAGGCAAGGCAGACATTATTATCCCCATTTACCAGCAACAAAACTGTGGCACAGTGGGGTAACATAACTTCATTAAGGTCATGCTGCTAATAAACTGTGGAGCTAGGACAAGAATGCAGCTCATGATTCTTAATGTAGTTATGTTTAGTAATTCATGTATTAAGTCTGTAATTCCCATTTAACTTGCTATTCAATTTCCAACATTCCTGCCTTACTGATACTAAGTATAAGCATGTAACTGTGAGTTCTCAAAGTAGGTTTATCATCATTGTATATTCCTTTTTCGTCTATCCTAGCTTATTTATTAAAGTATTCTGATTTGGTTGACATTTCTTTTTGGTGAGCATTTTTTTAAGTATTTATTAACCTCTCGTGTATATCCTGCTATATATATGCATAGTTTATCTCAAAGTTTTAATGTAGTTTAAAGTACTAATTTAAACTGAATTAGGTAAACCCATTTGGTTTCTTTTCTTAAACAATGTCATATTAGTAATATATAACTTTTTTCTTAAAATAGCCTTTATTTATAAATGATCCATTCTGAATAGGTGTACCAAGCCATTTGAATGTAGACTATATCAAAGAAGCTTTGATGAAAATAGAAGATGTACATTCAGTGGAAGATTTAAATATCTGGTCTCTCACTTCAGGAAAACCTACTGCCATAGTACACATACAGCTAAGTATGTTGCTGACGGTAAATGCTGGGGTTGGTGGACTTCTATCTTTAGAATTAAACAACCGTCCTTAGGAGTAAATAGGAAGACTTTTCTGCTGGAAAGATTTATTTTAAGGGAAGGGTGAAGCTCTTCAAAAGGTGAGTTGCAAGTCAATATAATGATAGCAGAGCGGTCATTTTCTCTCTGATGAGATATTACAGATAGATTTTTTGCCTTCAGATTAAAGGCATAAAGTATATTTATATGTTCTTTCTATATAGAAAAAGCTAGACTCTATGTTTTTATTTAAACATTTCACAGATTGATGCTTTTTATTTTTTATCAAAATAATACATGCTTATGGCTTTTTTAAAAAGACTACAAAAGATGAAAGACTTGTAATTGATGTCTAGTGTTCTTTCTCTATGCAAGAGTGCACTAGAGAAATTGGAATAAGAAGAAGTCGTTCTGGCTTTGTGAACTGAAACACTTCTCTAACAGAATAGCTTCAAGAGGGTAGAACTCAAACTAATAAAAACATGTACACAGAATAGTATGATTGTTTTTTTGCCCTTTGTCTTGTTCACTAATAATGTAACAGTGTGCAGTGAATAGTAATGATATTTTCTTGATATTGCAGTTCCTGGAAGTTCATCTAAATGGGAGGAAGTACAGTCCAAAGCAAAGCATTTATTATTGAACACGTTTGGCATGTATAAATGTACTATTCAGCTTCAGAGTTACAGGCAAGAAGTGAACAGAACTTGTGCAAACTGTCAGAGTTCCAGTTCCTAACTGTGTATATATGAGAGACTGCTGCCTTATTTATCCTGCAGTCACAGATGTGAGAGCAATAAATGCACACCTGAGTGAGAAATGGAATCCCTGACAGCTATGTCACTATCAAGCACCGGTCTCTCAAAACAGACACTCCAGCCTGCCAGTGCTAGTTTCTGTTCAATGGTAAAATGAGACTTCA
>NW_011439208.1:0-2047 GCF_000754665.1 Bison bison bison
AATTAATATGCTAATAGAATACAAAAGTTGGAAGCAATCAAGATGTACTTCAGCAGATTAATGGATAAACAAACTGTGGTACATTTAGACAATGGAGTATTATTCAGCATTTTAAGAAAATTAGCTATCCTGTGGTGACCTAAAGGGGAAGAAAAATATAAATAGCCTGGGATATATATATGTGTGTGTGTGTGTGTAACTTATTTACTTTGCTGTACAGAAGAAACTAATCCAAGATTGCAAAGCAACTATACTTCAATTAAAAAAAAGAAAGAAAAGAAAATGAGCTATCAAGCCATGAAAGACACGAGGGAAACTTAATCAAATATTACTAAGTGAAAGAAGCCCATCTGAGAATGGTATATATTGTATATTTCAACAATAGGACCATCTGGAAAAAGAAAAACTAGATAGAAAGACAACAGAAAGATCAGTGGTTTCATGGAATTAAAGGAAAGGGAGATGAACAGACAAAGCACAGAGGAATTTTAGGGCAATTAATATGCATGATATGATAGTTTAGCGATGAATATATGTCATTATACACTTTTTCAGACCCATTGGACATACGACATCAAGAGTGAACCCTTCAGTAAATTAAGGGCTCTGGGTGATTATGATGTTCTAATGTGGCTTCATCTTTGGTAAAAAGTGTACCATTCTGGTGAGTGATGCTAATCATGAGGGAGACTATGGGTCAGGAGCATAGAGCCAAATTCTGTGCCTGTCCCAACTCTACTGTAAACCTGAAACTTTACTAAAAATATATATATTTTTAAAAAGCAGGAGGAGACTGAAGCTTAGAACACTTAAGGCATTTGTTCTAAGGCCATGTGGCTAGCCTGTTTTTTACTTTCTTTGGTTCTATCAATATGTTTTTTATACAGAAAACCATTCTCTTTGAATGGTAAAAACATTCTCTTGGCCATTAGCCATTTTAGACAGTGAGCTGATGAATATGTATGAGGCCATGATAACTTGGGAATGAAAGGGCCAGTCACTAACAGAAATGCTGAGCCAGGTTCTGAGATGGAGATAAAAGGAATAGCTTTGTTGGTGGATGAGAGTGGTGCCAAAAGGGGAGTTAAGTTTCACTTGGAAAGGAAATGGAGAAAGAGAAAATGGTGGTGTTGATGTGTAAAAGGAATTGACAGATTTTCCACACCTCCTTTAAAAGTAATTACCATCTCTTCTATTTCCTGTATCTTCACTACCTTCCCTTCTTCTAGCTCTTCTCCCTTGTGTGATAAATGTGATCTAAGTTTTTCTATCTAGCAGCAAAAAGTAGCCTGTCTGTATAAGGCTTCAGTTTCCACTACTTTACTCTGTTCTCCTTCAACAAATTCGACCACTCAACATCTTTTTCTCACACTGCTTAAATTTCTCAAACTATGGCCATTTCTCCTCAACCAGTCAGCTAAAACAGATCCAGCTTGGACACTCAGAACACACTGTACGTCTCACTGGGTTTCATGTCCTTCCTTCAAAGTTCATCAGTGATTCTTTCCTCTTCCATTACATTTTTCTCTTATTTCTATGTTACATTCTTCTCCCGGTTCTTCCTCTTCTCTCTTTCTTTGATCTTGGTATCCTCTTCCTAGCTAGTCAGTTTCATCAGAGTTCACTGTTGGCCTTCCTTCTGTTCTCAGTCTGCGTGCCCATCTTGAATTTCCTTTTCTTCCACTGGAGTCAGCTCTTCCTTTCTTCCTCTGGTAACCAGTCCTTACCAGCTCTCACATGAACTCTCGGCTCCACCCATACTGCCCTTCCAATATCCTACGTTCTTTCAGAACTGCATGCCTTTGGTCACGTCACTTCTTTTATTTGCATGGCTCTTCTCTTCTTTGCTTCCTGACTTAGCTTAAAAACCATCTTAACTGAATGCCTGAAACACAGTCAGCTGCTGTTGCTTCTAGATTTTTAAAAGTTTCTGTAGCACCTATCACCTTCTTTTGTAACTAGACTTCTCCTGTAGCAGAATGTGATCTTCAAAGGCACCACTTTGAAATGTATTATCTTCATAGCCCAAGTAATTGTCATGATACCT
>NW_011439209.1:0-2047 GCF_000754665.1 Bison bison bison
ATCAAACTACCAAATCTTACCTTAAACAAGATCTTCTATAGAATCCAACTAAGGAAATTTTGGTTTGAACAGAAAGAAAGAAAATAGAATAGTAAGAAAGAAAAAGTGGGTTTTCACTTTCAAAATGGTTATAGAATAATGTCGATGAACATTTATAGCCACCATTTAGTCATATAATAAAAGATTAAAACTGATGTATGCTAGAATTTAATATGATTGATCTCTCAAATTTTTAACACCAAACAAGAATGTCTTACACTTTATTTAAATCTTATTTGAATATACTACATCTTCAGAATAACAGACATGTAATAAGAATCTATAATACCTGATTAATTTATATTTCTTGGACTGTAGAGAAACCTTTTATGGGTTCCAAAATACTGAAAGAAGTGTTAAGAAATGTGAATTGCTGTTAAAATGAAATTTAAACTAATCACAAACCAGAATTTTCTAACTTCCTCAAGCAAAGTTGAATAAATGGTTCAAAGTTTGGCTAAAGTTTAAGGTTCTTTCTTGTTTAATCCAAAGCAGTTCATTTTTTCTTAAAGGTAATCAAAATAGTCAGACATGGCACAAATCATTTTGTTGGAGGAGAATTATGTCTGTGGTTTATTTAAATAATGTAATACCAATAAGGAGAACTTTAAAGAATATTGGAGTATTTGCAATATATAGAGAAAGAAAAATGGCAAAACAAAAATATAAAAGCAAATTAAGCACAGGAATTATTTTGTAGATATTATTGATATATTGGTCATACTAACAATATAATATATAAAGAATAAAATTTAAGTAATAACTATCAAAAGGAATAGCTCCAAAAGTTCACCTCAAGGGAAAGCTGTTACCCATTTAGGAATACATATTAGAATATAATCAAGATTTTAATAAGAAGTTCTGGAATTTCAGATAAAAAACTAATATAGGAACTTATAGAGATATTCAAGTTTTCTGATGCCCTAATAAATAAATTAATGAAATTACTATTTATGAGTCATAGCCTATATCAATGTATTAATGTTTCCAAGAAATGGTATTTTTCCAAATACACAAAGAATAGAAACACCAGTTACATTTTAAAAACTACAGGGAAATTAGTAACAGAAACAGTTGTGGCTAGCATAAGAAGCAGTATGGAAATTTTGAGGAGAGAGGACAGAGAATCTAAATCTATTGTGCTGATATAACAAAGCCCAGACTTCAAAATAAAAGCAAGGTTTGCTAACTCTACTTCTGCTTTAGGTAGAAGCTTTTTACTACAAGAATTCAACTGCTGAAGTTCATTTCCTGTCTTTAATTCTAAACGAGCAATTTGCTGATAATTTCCTGTCTACATTTTCATAAAGTAGAAAGAACATGACTGGTTAAGCTTAATGTTTCAATAACCAAATAAACTTCAGCAAGCATGGTTTAGGAAATTAGACAACTATCTAGAAACTAGTTTTATGGTTATAAAATGTCTGAAAACTGTTTATCTCCCCCCAATGTTTGAAAATATTCTGAAGGCCTTTGTGATTGCCTCTTTGACCCCAAAACAAATAGAGCACCATTGCTTTGCCTCAGTGGGCCCAGAGCAATTAAAGTCCAAAGGGTATGAATCCCCCTGAACTCTGAGCTGTTCCAACATAGATGAGGAAGAAATTACCCCTGGCTTGGTTTCAGCCTACACCCCCATCCCACACCCACCCCCTACACTAGCTCTTTTTGCCTAAAGTAGAAATTTGCTTAACTTGAACTTTTGATAGACTAGGCCCTTGGATCCATGGTTATCAGCATTTTTGGTCAAAAATAAACTCATGCATCCCTAAAAGGGACCCATCTGAAACCTAAGTTAAGCTGTCACTTAAAGATGAAGAACGGCTTGTTATTATTGCCTTAAAATGAGGCACCCTCTTTCTCCAGTTGAGATCACAAACATCTTCCCTCCGAAATCTATTATAGCATTTGCAGAAGTGGATCTTAGGAATTATGTACTGTTTCCAAGGCTCAGAAGAGGGTATAATCCATAAAGCCATGAAATGTGGGGACATTTGATAAAACTTCA
>NW_011439210.1:0-937 GCF_000754665.1 Bison bison bison
TTTGGAACCAACATGAACGCTTGACCACCACGCCACTCGGTGCTGGCGAATGCACAGGTTGCATCTTTGCCACTTGACGTAAGGTCCAGGCAACATAAATTGCATCATATGGGACAGACAGAATTGGGATAGAGTGAGGTTCCATTTCTTGCCAGAGCTAAAGGTTTTGTTGAAATATGAAACATGAATGAGGGATTTGCTGTCCATCTCTGATAAATACACAACTGTAACTCCAATTTTCCACCTCTCTCCATATCCACGCCCTTTGCAATAGGATTTTAGGGCCCCTAATATCCAGAAAGAGAGTTCGTTTCTGGACTCCTCGAATACAAGCCACCTTGTGCTTTGCTTTCAGAAGCTGATGCACCCCCAGACACCCAGCATCACCCCTCTCTTTCACCCCTCCAGCAGGAGGCCAGCCTGTGGAAAGACGAGTGACCACATGGAGAGGAGCCAGGTCAGCTCAGCCAAGGCCATGCTGGCTCAGACAGCCCTGAGCCAGGCCACCAGCTGATGGCACATTATAAGCCAACCTGCGGACAGCAGCCAAGCCTGGTCAATAGAACCACACAGATGGTTCACAGACTTGTGGGGAAAATAACAAATGACTATTTTTTTAATCCACTAAATTTTAGGATGATCTGCTACAAAGTAGGCTTTCCTGGTTGCTCAGACAGTAAAGAATATGCCTGCAAGGTGGAAGACCCGGGTTTGATCCCTAGGTTGGGAAGATCTCCTGGAAAAGGGAATGGCAACCCATTCCAGTATTCTTGCCTGGAAAATTCCATGGACAGAGAAGTCTGGTGGGCTACAGTCCATGGGGGTTGCAAAGTAATGGCTAACTGAACTGTTCACAGAAGCTAACCCCCAACTTGAAGCATGTTGCTTTATTTCCAAAGACTGATCACTGAGGAAGCCTTTCTTATCTCTCCTTGCT
>NW_011439211.1:0-2047 GCF_000754665.1 Bison bison bison
GTTTTCACATGTATTGAATACATGTGAAAACCCCAAAGCAGTTAGAGACCCACAGATGTCACTGATGGCTTTGCTTGGGTGTGACAAAGACCAGGGGCTCCAGGTGTCTTTGACTATCCTAGAAGGAAGCCAGTCTCAATTAGTGTAAGGGTATTTTCTGAACACTGTCCAAGTGAGCAAAGCTACCTGTGTAATTAGTGAAGTACACTGACTGGAATTGTATAAAGAGGTATTCCTGCCAGGAAGGTTTCTGAATTGTATGGGAAATTGGGTGAAGTAAAAAGAAATGAGTCTCATTTTCAGTGTGGGCTTGTCCATGCTCTTGGAATTATGTGTGGCATAGGACCAGGACACTAGCATTTGTAGTGATTTATTTTGAAACTCTGTGTTGGTCTTCTGAGAAAATGTCTATGCAATTGGCTGTAAAGTACACATTTGGAGCCAGAGCGTTGAGAACTCTTATGATAGGGGGTTGGCTGTGGGCTTAAAGTCTGGACTCCCCCGTGGGTAAATGGTCATGGATGACTTTGCACAGAGAGAGCAGGCTCCAGTCTTAAGTCAACTGTGCGACCACCTCTCCCCAGCATAACCAAGGTGCTATGACTCTGAGACCACATTAAGAAGAGTGAATGGTCTCAGGGGTTGATGGGTAGGGGGCCAAATGCCACTTGGACACAAAGGTCCCTCTGTCCTCCCTTTCCATTCTGTAGAGAGAAGGTTGGGGAAATGGTGGTCATGGTATGTTGCTTCCTCCTAGCTCCTCATGGCTATGGGCTTAGACTTGCAAGAAGATGTCCAAGGTGGTTTTTGAGCAGATCCTCTGGGTTATCACTAAGCTCTGCTCACTTTGCAAGTAGCAGTAAAGGATGCTCAACGTTGTTGAGTGGAAAGAAGCCAGCATGACACCTGTGTAGTTAGATTGAGATGCAGCTTGGTACAGGCTGGCTCTGCTGCATCAGACATGCCTAGAAGGTGGGTGGTTGGGGGAGGGGGCAGTGGGAAGCCCTGCCAGTGCTCAGTGAGGAAAGTTAGAAAGCCACTCTATTCCCCCCAAAAGGGTGCTATTTGCTGGCCAGCACAGAGGAACTTGCACATGAGGTGAAAAGTCACTCTTACTGTGAGCAAAGGGTAGGCTTTGTGGTCATGCCAGTGAAAGGGCTGCAGGCAGCTCTGTTGAGGTCAGCCACACCCATGCCTGCATCCCAAGCATGGTGAAGACTGTGCAGCACCATGGCCTACGGCTAAGGCCCTGTCTGAGTGGACCCCAAGTACCATGTACCTGGTACCCCTGGCCACAGCCAATTGGATCAAGAGCATAAGCAAGTAACAGTAAGTCTAACATGATAGCTGGTGCTGATTAAGCCCCTGATGTGGATTTTCTCAGTTACCCTCACAGAATATAAAGTGGTACTACTGTTATTCCTAATGTATAGATGAGAGAACTGAGGTCCAGCATGGCTAGTGCCCTAGATCATACATTTGTTCGTGAGTGGCAGGGCCCGATTTTTGCCCAGACCTGACCAGGTAGGGCTCCTTGGCCTCAGTGCTAGACTTCAATCCTTAGGAAGGAGTTCCATTGCCTCTGAGATGGCCTGACATCAAACTAATGCTGCTACCCACTTGAGACAGTGAAGGATTGCGTGTCATTGGTCAAGGGTCATTTTGTGAGCTCTATGGAAATGGCTTGGAAATGACCTTCAGCAAGACTGGGGAAGAGAGGAGAATTGGCAGGTCAGGGAAGCGGAAGATGATGGAAGAGGGGACAGTGGGGGAGAGGGGAGAGGGTGGAGGCACAGCCACCTCTGCTGTGTTATATAGTCCCCCATAGGTGGTCAACACAGCATTTCACTAATATAGATAAAAATGAAAATACTCAGACATACCTTGAGGGCACACAAGCCTATATTTGTGGAGGAAATTAACCTAGAAATAGAATTGCTGGGTTGCTGGGCACATGTACTCCAAAAGCCAATCAAAGTGCTATCCCAGAAGACTAGGCTTGATCAAGTGACACCCCCACCAGTGGGGTACATCTTCCTTCTCCACC
>NW_011439212.1:0-843 GCF_000754665.1 Bison bison bison
GCTTAGGTATGCAGCTTAATTGGTCTGAAATGCATTCTTACCCTAAAATTCACTATGCGGATGGGAAAGAACTAATTATTTGAGCAGTTACATTGGTTGGGTAGATGACAGACCCTGGCAGACTTCCAAATAAAGACGGTGAACTGAACACAACCTCTTTATCTCCGTTCCTACTCTGAAGTCCACGAGAACAGTAACAGAGGTTTTTATTTGTATTTAATGGCATAAAATCTATGGGGACATAGAGCTTGGAATAAGAAACAGTGATCTTAACATTTTAGCTCCTGGAAAGCAGAAAGATAAATGGTGAACCTGAGAAAACAGGGTCCTTGGTGAGCAGAGGGGAGAGCCCAGAGCGGTGTGATTCAGGCCCCAGACCCCCAGCTGAGAAGAGCATGTCCTCACTCGTGACAGTGGGAGCCCTGGATGTCGACCTTATCCAACCAGGACACAGTTCTGTTGGAAGGAAGGAAGCGGGAAGAGAAGTGGGAAGGATGCAGAGGTGGGGAATGGAATGGGAGGGTGCTAAGCCCTAGGTTTTCACCGTGCAGAGTCAGCGGGATCCGGACACTGAGCTGCCAGCGTGTAGCTTCAGAAACTGGAGAATGCACCCAGAGAGTAGTGGAGGGGCTGAAAGCGGTGGCCCTCGGGGATGGGGGACAACTGTGGTTTTTTATAAAAGGACTGATTGGCTCTACAAACTATGTATGTGTGTAATTCTAATAAAAATAGGTAAATTAAAAGGAAAAAGTGGGTCTTACACTTAGACCCATGCTGTCTAGTACAATAGCCACCAGCCCCCACATGGCCATTGAGTACATGAAATGTGGCCAGTCTAAACTA
>NW_011439213.1:0-2047 GCF_000754665.1 Bison bison bison
GGGTCATGTCCTGTTTGCTGCCAGGCCAGCAATTCCAGAGGAGAGGCTCTCTTATACAGAGTAGAGAGGTTGCTGCTTTAATCTCTCTCATTAGGTTTCTGGAGCAGCCTTCCCATTTCTGACTTGCTACCTGTTTCTGCATTTGCTTGGCAGATTCCACTTGTTACTGCCTACAGTCCTCAAGGTAACCTCAGTGGAGTATCTAGCCCTCCTTCCATATCTCTGGATAGAACAACTGATGTTCAGGAGAGAATACAGGGATCCACCTGGGTTCAGATTCACAGTTTTGGATGTTTGTAATTCTCCTGAATCACCCATTTTGGGTTCAACAGTTTCCCCTTTTTCTAGTACTTGCTAGCCCCTTCCTGACCCAGGAGCACATTCTGTTTATATGTTTTATTAATTTGGAGCTTAGTAGCTCACTTTGACTTATTTTTTTCAGGAAATTTTTCGTGAATACCTAAATGGGCCAAGTGACTAAGTTACACCTGTGGGCAGCAGGTTCCATATTTACTTTTCACAGCCACCTCCAGACCTTCGACCTTCTCTACCAGGGCCATGGTTAGAATTTCCTTGGTCTCTGGTACAAAGCAGTGGTGCCTCAGTACCTGGCAGAGATAATGCTGTCCCAGCCAGAGTAGCAATGTCCTCTCTCTTTTTCTGCCTTCCTCTCCTCCCACTAAGTCACTCAGCCCTGAATCAGGTGTGTTCCAGTTTCCTGTACTACATGTGCATCAGCCTCTTCTCAGCTCCAGAGAAGACAGGACCACCTTCCCAAGAAGGTAAGATGCTGTAGTTTGACCACTTATGACGTCCAAGGTAGTGTCTTAGTGTCTGGATGTCTTGCTGATTGGCTGAGTCATAAGTCAGTACAGTAATAAGAAATCTTTGCCTAAAGCTACCCAGAAGAACCATGGAATCATGGAACGATGGACCTATAAGCTGCTTCCTAGGGAGGGAGGTGAGATAATAGATCAGCTCTCTGCCTATCCAGGTGTGGTCTGGCCTGCATAGGGAATGGCGTGATGACTTCTGCCCTGGTGGCAGCCACATCACAGCAGCCTCTTGTGCTTACCAGCACCAGTCCTCTGCTGCTGGCCAGTTCTCTCTCTTGACTGGATAGGAGGAGCCCCACTTCTGCCTCCTCAGACCCTGAGACCCAGATATCTTGTTATATCTCGGGGCACCAGGAAGAGCAGCCAACCTTACTTACATGCAGACTGCATCTTTCTTTTACATTTCAGGAGAAAGGGCAGGTGGGTGTGCGAGGCTCAAGGATATTAATTTTGTTATGATCACAATGATCATAGTGTGCTTTGGTGGGAAAAGCAATCAACTTAGAATTAGGAAACCTGACCTGATTGCTGCCATGTCTCAGTGGCACATTCCATCTCACGCTCTACTTGGCTATAGGCGCATTGCATTGGCAGGATGGACCCTTTCATGTGACCTCTAACTTGGCCCCCTGCTTTCAGTTTCTCATCCTCCAACCAGTCTTCACCGACTGCTGGAGGGTCTATCCAAAAGCCAAGTCGACGTCTCAACTCCCCATGTCAACATCTCAACTCCCCTGGCCTTCAGCAGTCATCTCCAATCAGCAGTCTATCAGGCATTGTTTGACAGTGATGGAGTTTTCTCTGGTCTGTCTGTGGTGAAATTTGGAAAGTAGGGTAATGTAGTGAATTTTCCATGAAGTTGAGTTTATTCAAAACTTAAGCTCTTGAGGTCCTTTTCTTTCATATTCTTTTGGTATTCAAATGTTCTTTCTTGTAAGAAACAGAAGTTTCATAAGAAATGTAGGAATCTGCCCTCAGGTTAAAATCTACATTCTATACTCCTTGTTCAAGGTCTTTCACAGGCTACCTACAAATTACATCACCCAGAGTCTAAACCCTTGATACTCCACATCTTTTCACTGATGGTCCAGTCACATTGAACTCCTTGCCGCCCCCTAAACATGACGTCCTCTTGTGCTTCCAGGCTGCTGAACACCTTGCTTCCTGGCTTGGCAAACCTCTACTCTCCTTTCTCTGCCTGATTTCTGTTC
>NW_011439214.1:0-860 GCF_000754665.1 Bison bison bison
ATGTCAACATCTCAACTCCCCTGGCCTTCAGCAGTCATCTCCAATCAGCAGTCTATCAGGCATTGTTTGACAGTGATGGAGTTTTCTCTGGTCTGTCTGTGGTGAAATTTGGAAAGTAGGGTAATGTAGTGAATTTTCCATGAAGTTGAGTTTATTCAAAACTTAAGCTCTTGAGGTCCTTTTCTTTCATATTCTTTTGGTATTCAAATGTTCTTTCTTGTAAGAAACAGAAGTTTCATAAGAAATGTAGGAATCTGCCCTCAGGTTAAAATCTACATTCTATACTCCTTGTTCAAGGTCTTTCACAGGCTACCTACAAATTACATCACCCAGAGTCTAAACCCTTGATACTCCACATCTTTTCACTGATGGTCCAGTCACATTGAACTCCTTGCCGCCCCCTAAACATGACGTCCTCTTGTGCTTCCAGGCTGCTGAACACCTTGCTTCCTGGCTTGGCAAACCTCTACTCTCCTTTCTCTGCCTGATTTCTGTTCACCGTTCACGGTTCCCTCCTCTTTGAGCTTGCCCTCCCCATCGCAGGTGGCATGAGTCACTCTCTTCCACACTTGAACATGGCACTGATCACATGTCCTGCAATTATCTGTCTCATTATCTATTTTTTTCCCACCAGCTGCCAGCTCCAGGAGGTAGGGCCTGTGTGTCATAGCCTGGCCTAGAATAGCCACTCAGTGGACATTGTCAAGTGGATGAATGTGTCCAAGTCCTTCCACATGTTACCTTCAGTCTTTCCTGAGAGACTAAGAGAGGGAAAAGAGACTGATTGCCTTTTCTCCTGTGTGTATCCTTGCTGTCCTGTGCAGTACTCTGTATGTACAGACACGCATGTGACCGTTACC
>NW_011439215.1:0-704 GCF_000754665.1 Bison bison bison
ACATTAAACGAAGAATACTTTCGATCTAATTCAGGTTTGAACAGTGACAGGAAATTAAACACTTTTATAGGCAGTCAGTTCCAGACAACTGCTGTTTTATGGAGTTAAAATTTGCCTAATTTTAATTTTTCATGCATTGGTCTTAGGTCTTAAAACACAGCAACCACAAATCAGTTTTCAATTCTTCTTGATAAATGCCTCTAACTATGTAGCTAACATTTACTGAGCATTTACTATGTGCCAGAAACTGACCTAAGTACTTTACATGTACACTCACATTAAATCCTATCCTTATAAAGTGGGTACTATCTTTTGACACATTTTACATATGAAGAAATTGAGGCCAAGAGAATTAAGAAACTTGCTCAAGATCACACAGTACGAAGTGGTGGAGCCAGGACATGAACCCAGAGTCTGGTGTCAGACCTTAATCCCCAGTATGCACTGCTTTCCACCTGTTTCTATGTAGGATAATGTTGGATGTTATCATGGTCCCCCTCAGGTCTACCCTACCCAAGACTCAGTCTCTGGTCTTCAGACCCATCACCTTCCTGCTCACTCTTGTAAGGACAGCTTGTGGTTTACTCAGGTTCCTTTAGAATACGCAGGATCCTGAAGTAAACATAATCCTCCTGATCAAGTCAGAGTAAGGTGAGACTCATTTCCCATGTCTTGGACGTTGTACTTCTATTAAATGCAGCTTA
>NW_011439216.1:0-2047 GCF_000754665.1 Bison bison bison
CAGTAGATGCAAAACATGAGAGAGAAACTGCACATTTGAAAGCTAGAGTGAAATATTAGATTTTCTGACATATTGATTCCAAGAACAACTCCCCAAAGATGTCAGTTTCCGACTGCGGTACCCCGAGTTCTCAAACACAAAGGATGAATTGGCCACAAGCGTGGCTGGCTAATGAATGTAACCCTATGGCTGCATTTGCTGTTATTTTGGCACTAATGTGGTCTAGTAACAGATGCAACTGTAATTTGTGACTCATTTGCTACCCCATTACTGCTTAATGAAATCTAACATATCACATTAACAATACGGATAAACACTCATTCTTGATATGTGGCATTTGGCTGTTTTCATTACCACTGTAATTAACACTTGAAATATTATTTCAATAAATATTTAAAGTACTTTAAAAATGGTCAGGGTAATCATGACATAGACAGAAAACATAAAGCAAATGTGTGAATTTCAAACTCAGAGCATCCTGGTCCCCATAGTGTTATCTAGTGGGTGATATCTATGGGAAGGGAATCAGTTTCAGGCACAATTTTGACTTCACAGCATCAAACCTAAAGTCTTCCTGAATGAGTTTGCACTCATTAAAATGTTAAAAAACCAAATAAATTTACTTTTAATGCTTTTAATGAAGTGATTGGGAAATTAGGCACATACTCTAATGTAGCGTATTTAGGTTAACTTGGGCTTTATTTTTTGCTCAAGAAAAGATGTACAGTGAAATCATCACATAGGATTATTTTTTAAACTTGAATATAAAGCATGTCTTTTGCTAGGCAGTTAAAATTAAGGAGATTTTCATTTTTATTTTTGTTAAGGCATAAAGAGATCTGACATATAATATGTCCCTCTAGTATATTTTTTAAAGCAATTAATTTTGACCTAGAATTCAATATATTACTATTTCATAATCTAATAAAACAATGCCATAACACTATATTATGTAACTAAGAAAAGGCTAAAACCTTAAATGACTTTTAAAGAGAGGTAATCCATGAAATATAAAGTTAAGCATTCCTTAGAGAAAACAGTAATCAAAGCACTGGTTGTCTGAGATAATAAAAATAACCAAGTATGGCAGCAACCAAAAAAAGACATTGACTTCTGCAACTATGCCATATGACCAATATCAGATTAATCAGTTAGAGTTTATATAATTACTTTTTACAGATATTGACTTTCCAGTGTTTACCTTGTACATGTTAAAGTAGTATGTACATGGTTAAATACCATCTGTACTGAAATGTTCAAAACATTTGTTCCTTTTGATAAAAATGCAAATCTGGAGAACTGTTGTATCAACATATAACAGCCAATGTCTGACACGGTGAATTATCACAGCTGGAATTAAATTGTCTCTGAACAGCTGCTGGCACTAGAGCTTTCATCAATGTTTGATTCAAATGTAGGGAAAAAAATCCTACAGAATGAAACATCATGTTGTCCTTACAGATGGGGTTTGTGCTCATTATCACAAACAACACAGCAGCCAGTGCCAAACAATATTCCCTTATCTAGCAGTCTTCTTGGTTAGAGAGATGACAGTCACTGCAAAAATGATTAATCTACGGATACCCTTAATTCTTGATTCCCCACTTTTTCTACTAATTTTGCCAAGTTCATTTCTTCCATACCACTTGCCTCCCTGTAACAGAGATCATTTACGAAGCCATTATGATTTTCATTCTCTGGGGTCAAGCTGGTTCAGTTTCCTATATTTGAATGTATTTGGAAAATGAAGAGTTTTTATTATGGGCATTGCAAGAGGAAATGTTCCATTTGGATCAATTTCACTTCTGCTTGTTTTTGTTTCCTTAAATCTCACACAGTCTACCACTTTCAGGAAAACATTTCTTGATCTAATCGAGATGGAGGTTTTTCTGGAGGGCAGACCAATGAGCCCAGGAAGCAGCCCTAAGTCATAGAGTAAGGAATGCAGTGAAAACAGCAACAAAAATATGTTCATTCCACATGCACTGATAACCTTCACACAATCTCATGGTTTCCCACCATGGTGCTGCCTTTTGATTCCATCCCT
>NW_011439217.1:0-2047 GCF_000754665.1 Bison bison bison
AAAAATGTATTAGGTGGCAGAAGTTTTTAGAAACTTAAAAAAAAAAAAAAAAAAAGAGCCAGGTTAAATCATGATTACTCTGTTAGTTATTCATATATACATGCTTCTACTGAAGTCTGGGACTCGCAGTTATGAGAAGCAATAATCTCACTATTTAAAGCTAGTTTCTATTACTTGCAGCTAAAACATCTAGAGAAATCCTTGTGCACACAAGTTTGCATATATTTGTAGGATACATTTTTCAACAAGCACATGCTGAGCAAAAGGAATGTGAGGTTAAATTTTTATAAGGACCCTCCCAGGACGTTCAGTCCCACCAACAATTTATGAGCATTTCTTCACGCCATGTCACTACCTTTTGACATACAGCAATTTGAAAGATTTAAATGGGGCAACTCCTACATTTAAAATTTTTATTTATTTTTATTTTGTTATAAATAGTGCACTCATGTCCTTTATGTCCATTTATCTATTAAGCACTGTCTTTAACCTCTTGATTTGTAGGTTTTAAATCTAGAAATCAATTATGAGACTTCTTATACATATTTCCCCCAAGTTTTTTGGTTTTATCTTTCAAAATAAAAAAATTTTTAATAACATTATTTTTTAGAGCAGTTTTAGCTTTACAGTAAAATCGAGCATTAATAATGTACAAGAGTTCCCATTTACCCACAGATGTACAACCTCCCCTGCCATCAGTGTCTCAGATCACAATGTACATTTACGACAACTGAGGAACCTACACAGACATTATTACTCAAAGCCCACAATTTATATTAGTGTTCATCTTTGGTTGCTGTACATTCTATAAATTTTGACAAACATATGATGACTTGTATTCACCATTATAGTAGCAGCATACTGAATACTTATACTGTCCTAAAAATCTTTGTGTATTAATCCCTCCCTCCCCTTGAATCCCTAGCAATCACTGATCTTTTTACTGTTTCTATAGCTGTCTGTGTCTTTTCCACAACGTCATATAGTTGGAATCATAGAGGTATGTCCCCTTTTCAGATAGAGTTCATTTGTAATATGCATTTAAGGTTCCATGTATTTTCACGCCTTTATCTGGCAGATTTCTTTTTAGCTGAATAACATCCCATTGTCTGGATGTGCCATCGTTCATTTACTCATTCACTTACTGAAGGACACCTTAGTTGCTTCCAAATTTTGGCAATTAATGAATAAAGCCACTATAAACATCCAAGTGCTAGTTTCTGTGTGTACCTAACATAAACTTTCAACTTTAGATGACTACTGAGGGGCATGACTGCTGATTGCATGCTAAGTATGTGCTGCTTTGTAAGCAGCTGCCAATCTGTCTTCCAAAGTGGCCATACCATTCATTTTGCATTCCCATTAGCAATGAATCAGAGTTCCTGATGCTCCACTTCCTTGCCAGATTTCAGATTCTGGTCATTCTAAAGGTATGGAGCGGTAATGTTCTAAAAGTCATTTACTTAAGTTTATCAACCCTTTCTTCTGTGGTTTTATATCTTGCATAATTCTTGCTCAGATTATTTTAAAACTTCAAGTTCTCTCCAAATGGGATTCATGTTGATATGACTTACATATTTAGTATCTATTTTATAACTTTTTGAGAAATATTAAAATTAGTTTGAATTTCTTGAGCAAAATTAATGGCAAAAAAATGTATATTTTACTTTTTTTAAGTTTCAGTATATAAACTAACCATAATTATCATTCAAATAAAAAAATAGACTTATTCTTCCAAAAGGAATACATGGGAGGACAGAAAAGTTAGTTAAAGGCCTTAAAATAATTTCATTTTATCGTCTTTAAATTCAAATTACAAAAAAACAGTCCCAAAGAACTAAAATTATCTATGATTTTGTTTTTATACCAAAAAAGGCTTAAACATATGATTTTTTAAAAACTCATTTACTGAATACAGAGACCAATCACATTCACAAACCTTTCAAAAAACTGATCGTCATGCTGGCTTACTCCTTCCACCATATCCCTACCTGATCACCAACCAAATCCTACCTCAGCAAATACTGCAAAAGCAGGCATTTTTCTC
>NW_011439218.1:0-542 GCF_000754665.1 Bison bison bison
GAGGCCTTGGGGGAATGGTGAGCTGCAGTGGGATGGAGGCCCAACTGCCTTGGAAAGACTTCTCCCAGAGCTCTCTCCCAAGACTCCCGCTTTTGCTTTCATTTGTTTTCCCAGGAAGCATCTCTCACTTGGGAGTGTTTCTCTATTTTGTCTCAGTGATAAATAGAAAGATTCTTTTCTTTCTCTCTCTCTCTCTTTCACATAGTCTTCGTAATGCTCTAGGACAGGACAGGAATGGGTGTGTTCCTAGGATCTACACCTGTTCTTTCTGTCTCTTAACCTTGACTGGCTGATGAAGACTTCATATTCTTACTCTGCAACCTTGATTTTTCTTTTTCTCTTTATTACCTATTGCTAGTGATTTTAGGAAAGAAGAACAGATGCCTGCTTGCAGGCAGTTATTGTACAGTTACTGAGCGTACAGGGACAATGGTCTGTAGACAGCTCTGAAAGACGCACATGAGAGTGGGGCAACCTTGCAGTTTTCCTGGAGGAAGGACCAAGGCTGGGAGACAGGTGAAGAGAGTGGAGAGCGGGGAAAG
>NW_011439219.1:0-1952 GCF_000754665.1 Bison bison bison
AATTAAAATAGTTTTCTATAGTTTGAAATAGGCATCATTTTAGAAAGAGGAATAATTGATCAGTCCTATTTATCAGGAATATAATTTTTGATTGCTGTAAATTATGATTTATAATAGGAAATAAGTATATATGTATATAAATAAGAAATGAATATGTATATATGTATATACCCACATATATATACAAACACACATATTTCTCATATAGTGGCGAAAGACATTGCTTTCTCTGGAAATGCTTTGCCTTTAAAGATAAGCTATAAAAATCTCTTGCAAGAAAATTTTCTAAAAGTATGGGCTATATTATATTAAAAAGAAAATACATGTGAATGTGGGCTGAAAATCCCCACATTAATCACCATGTTAATAATGACTGTATCTATGGCTATAACATGCAATATTTAGTAGCTGTGATTTGGTAGATTAACAAAAGAAAGCTCTAAATGAATCAATTAGGTTTTTAAAAAAGGAAATATATTTCTGCATTTTGCATTGTAGCAATTTCCATAGATGGTAGCAATTTACAACAAGGATTAATAATACAAATTTGAGCTTCCTGGAAGGGGTCCACATGCAGGCTGTTTCTTTGCCACACAGTTCTCACAAACAATAGGCAACTATTTATTACTTTTACTGTGTATTATTATTACTTCAGCTTAAGATGGGGACAGCAAGGTCCTCCAAATTAGATGTGGCCTAAGAGGCTTGAAAGAACAATGGTTCCAAATGATCCTTATTGTGTATCAGAAGTCATGGTACGTCCAAGGAGAATGTGTACAAGAAGGTGGGCTGAGAAGGAGCCCCAGGAGAATGCTCAGCATCACATCACCCACTGACATATAATTGCAAGGCTTTGAATCCAATCCATGACACAATCCATGGTGATTATTCTACTCAAAGAAACCAAAAGACAGATAAAAAATGCTTAATTTGCTTGTTCTTAAATGTGGCAATTTGCCTAACGAATGAAATTGACTTCATAAAATGCCAAGGATATCTTTTAGTTTCAAATCTGGAATACAAACATACCCCAGATCCCAGCGCTTGCAGCTATAATCGATTCAAAGTGAAGCACGTGGAGTAACACATGGCCACTATCCTACAGAAACAGGTCAAAATAAACAGAAGTGGTCAGAACAAAGATTTGACTAATAGAGTAAGAGAGAATCTCAAATCCTGGTCAACCAAGATTATCTTTAAACCCTTGCAGATAACGATACAGAGCTGTCATTTATCGAGCTATTTTCTTTCATTTCAGCATCTCTCAATAACATTTTATATTGTCTGAGTGACACTTGAATACAGTGAGGTAAGTACAAAAAGAAAGATTAACCTTTCTATTGTACATGACAGAAAAGTCCCAGAATGTAGAGGGGGAATGTATAAACCCGATGAGTAATGCTGCTGCTGCTGGTGATGATAGTGTGCCTGTAGGCAGGGATTTTTCAGTTAAGCCCAGGGTATTATTCCTAGAGCACAGAGCTGAAGGTAGAGTGATAGCTGCCCAAGGTCACGTATTTTCACCAGTGGCAGAAACAAGAGTTTGAACCTGGACCTTAAGACTTCTAATGCTCTGGATGGAATATGCTCTCTTAAAGTTGACTCAATGTAGCTGCTCTTTGCAGTGTGTTCTCCATAGTTAATAGCCATGGGTAAGTCCAGCTGGACGACATCTTTCTATAGAGATCCATCTCTGTGATTTTAAGGTCTCAGGAAGATGGGTGGGAAGTATTTATATTACAAGACTGAATGACATCAATCTATTATATTATTTTAGATTTCACTTTGCAGAGTAAAAGGGAATAAATGAGACATAGTGCCTCTTTGAAAAATTAATTATTGTAGGACAGAAATGAAAAGGGATGAAGATTTTAGAGAATGCAGCTTTATGTATTTAACAGAAAGAATAAGTTAAAAAGTGTAGAAGTGTAGAAAATAGGAGACATTTAAGA
>NW_011439220.1:0-2047 GCF_000754665.1 Bison bison bison
AAATGGCCACCCACTCCAGTATTCTTGCCTGAAGCATCCCATGGACAAAGAAGCCTGGCAGGCTACAGCCAATGGGGTCACAAATAATCAGACATGACTGAGCCACTAAGCACATCAGGGAAATGCAAGTCAAAATCCCATGAGATATCACCTCACATCTGTCAGAATGGTTATTATCAAAAAGAACACAAATAACAAGGTTGAAGAGGCTATAGAGGATACATACATGTACGGAATACTACTCAACCATAAAAAAGAATGAAATTTTGCCATTTGCAGCAACATCAATTGACTTGGAGGGCATTATGCTAAGTGAAATAAGACAGAGAGAGAAAGGTAAATACTGTATATCAGTTATGTGTGGAACGTAAAAAACATAGCAAACTAGCGAATGTAACAAAAAAGAAGCAGACTCACAGATGTAAACACAACCTAGTGATCACCTGTGGGAAGAGGGAAATGGGGAGAGGCAATATAGAAGTAGGGGGTTAAAAGGGGCCATTATGCAGTTATATGAATTCGTGTGTGTGAAATTTGAAAATTGTAAGGAATTACAGAATGTAAAGTCTTTTCATTCAAGCAAACTGTGAGAAAAAAATAAAACTGAACACAGGCATGTCTTTGACTCAATTAAATATTTTCATTTCTAAATATTTGCCCCGACAGAAGTGTATCCACATGTGTCCTAAAAGTTGTACACATGAAAATTCATGACAGCACTATTCAGAATAACCCAAACTGGAGCAACCCAAAGTAAAATGTAGTGTGTTCATGTAATGGATACTGTGCAACAATTGCTACACTTGATAAATCTGGTATGTCTCATAAATATAACGGTGAACATAAGAACCACAGTGAAGAACCCATTCTGTGAGTTTATACATACAAGTTAAAAACTAGTATCTGTTAAAAGTCCCTTGATAATTGGTAAGGGAGCTTTTGTGGTGCTACTAATGGTTCTATTTCTTACATCCTGTCCATGGATGTGATCTTTTCTTTATATAGGATATACAATAATAACATGTTTACCTAATTAGATGTTGCTTCTTGGTTTCCTTCATCATCTTAAGACAAAGCCCTCATTCCTGCCTTTGGTTTTCCTCCCAAAAGTTTTATACCAGGTGTTCTGTAAGTTCAAGTGGCAGCATTCTTAGGATGAATAAGATAGGTGGATATATTAGGGAATGTTCCAGCTGCCTTATGAATTGACCTAGATGGAAAAAATAACAGTCTTACTTTAATAAATCACACTCTACGTCTCACTTGGTTTCCAGTTTCAGCATAAAATTTCGAAACTATCCCAATCTCCTTGATGCCATTTCTTTGCAGATTTGATCCTGGATGGATTTTTTTGCTAATCCTGTGCTCTCCCGGCTGAGATCTTACCCAGCACCGTCATCACCCAGAGCCTACCCCCTGCTTGGTGCCATTTGTTGTAACTAATTGGCCTCCACGGCATGAGATCCCATTTAACAAAACACTTGATGGCTCCTCTGGTTGATACATGCCTCGGAAAGCTCCCCGAGTGTCTAAGGTTTTCATTAGTTGTTAGAGCACACTGAGTTAATTATATTGTGCAGTAGGTTTTCAGGTTGAACAGTCAACGAACGAAAGGAGTAAACAGGCAGATGTTGGAAAGGAGTAAACCTTTTCTGATTTTGGCAGCCTTCAACATTACCCTCAGAAGTTAAAAATCTTTCACAGAGGCCTTTCTCTAGGCAAAAGTTGATGACCCGGGAGTGACTTAGTAGATCCAGGTGGTCCTTAGAAGAAATAAAATGGGACCTCACCCCTTGCTGGAATGTGCAATTTGTGGTAAGACTGGAGGGGCCCATAACAATCTGTTGACAGCATTCCTCCTTGAAAGGTCAGGACAAAAGGAAGGAGAAAGAGGCAAGCCCAGTTAAATCCTCCTTTACTCTGGAGTCCACATGCTGTGTAGGGGGAGACAAGGAAGGGAGGGGGTTGCTGGAGAGCAGTGATGTTCATTGTCTGTATGACATCAGCGGGTAGAAAATGAGGCCCATTTCGCTTATAATCAGTCTCA
>NW_011439221.1:0-2047 GCF_000754665.1 Bison bison bison
AGGTTGAAAGATAGAGGGGAGAACAGGGAACATGATGCACAGATTCTGCTAGAAATTTCATTCACTCCCCTGCTTAAAGCAAGAAATTATTATGGTTATTGTTATTACGATTACTTCCAATAGCTTTAAAGACCTATTGGAAGAAGAGTCTTACCCAGTCATGGAGTTTTGCTTGGTATATAACGTTTTCTTCTCTTGCCATAATTTAGTGTTATTTTATTTTATTGTTCTCAGTGACAGTGGAGAACATCTGATTCCTTCTTTAAGGCCCCTCAGTAATACCTTCTTTAAAGGAGTAACAGACTAGTGTTAATTCTTTGTTTTATGCTGTCAGAGTTTCTTTTTCAGTTTGTTTGATTTTCCCCCCCTAGAAAACACGTGATTATATTCCCTGGTCCAATTTCTATTGGCCCCCATCCTTCACGTCTCACTTCTTGAACGGATGAAATAATCATTGTCCTTTCAGCACAGAACACAGAGCTTGGTAAGACAGGGAAAGAAATCTCCCAGCTATAGTGCTGGGACCATCAATCCATGGGAGCTTTGAACCCTGATACGTTTCATCCTCTTACCAGGTCATTTATCTTTGAAGGTGGTGATATACTAGGGTGAGAGATGACCTAATGATGAGGGACATCTTCACAAGTTATCATTTGAAGAAGTGGTTTTTGAAGAATAAGGAGGAGATGTGCGAGGGGGTCTAGCAGTGAACTCTTCAACTACTAAATCTTTTGAGATTCAGCACTGTTTCAAAATATATTTGCCTAAAATTCTTGAGGGATTCATTTAAAGGAGAGGAGCAAGAGGAAAAGAGAGGGGTTTGAAGCTGAGGAGAGAATATTTGTTGCTTTTGCTTTTTTCCCTCATGATCTGAGCTTATTTGAATGGTTTTTGTCCTGCCAAGTGACTTAGTTTGAGGGATCTTCCTCTGGTTTTGAATAGTGATGGGAGTGTAGAACAAATTTTTCCCTGAAAATGCCCCTGCTGTTACTTTGAGCTATATCAAAGCACACTCCATGCATAATTCTTTGCATTTATCTCTTCTTTTTATGGCAACTCATTCCAGATGAATGCGACAACCTGAGCGGTACTAAGACAATGTAAGTGATAAACTTATTTAAAATGGATTTTACTTTACCTTATAACAAAATATCTGTGTAACTATAGCTTGCCGAGTAGAATGTAAAGCTTTTTACAAATGAAGGCTCTAATGAGATACTGATATGTTTTGAAAATTGGCCCAGGAGATTGTTAGAAGAACTTGGCAGCCTTACAACCTTACGGTATAGACAAACTTCTGCGTGGAATAACACAATTCAGATACACCTTAATGGGGACCTCCTGGCTCTGACTCACAGCAAGACATGAAGCCAAACAATCTAGTCTGTAGTGCTTGTTCAAGTTCCTGATGTAAATCTGGAGTCATATTTACTTTGTATTTTCTGAAGTGAATGATGTCAGGGTGGCCAGGATTTCAGGTAAGAAACACTAATGGATAGTTAAGAGACAATTAACTTTCAAAAAAATCAATGTCAAAGATACTCAGAAGGTAAGCCAGAAGAGACTTTATTTTCAAACAAAAAAACAAATAGGTAAGAGCCCACAGAAAGAAAGCCAGTGGAGGAATTTAGCTTTATTTAGAAGTCATCCAAACAGGTATGTGAAGAGAAATAAAGCTAGGTTCTAGACAAAGAAAAAATAATTAAGGGAGCTAAATCTTAGCCTGTACCTGGATCATAAGGGTATCTTAAAGAATTTCAAAATTGCAGTCAGTTAATTAAATAAAAATATCAAACCAACTGTTACCGCTATTATCATTTGGGTTAGACAGCTGATTGATTGACTAGTTACTTTGCTATCTTATGAAATGAAATTGAGAATCGGTATAATATTAGTCATATCTGTGTAACATGATTAAATTACTTCAGGACAATCAAATTAATATGTTTTACTATCCCCACAACTGATTGTTTTAAAGGTAATTTGATCCACAGTGATGCAGCAAAATCTACTTTTGAGATGGGCTTCCAAGGCTGGTTCAACTGTG
>NW_011439222.1:0-1801 GCF_000754665.1 Bison bison bison
TAATTTCTATATGTTTTATTTTAAGTAAATCTCCAATCATCAGTATGAATGACAATCCATTTTGAATGGAATAATTATGTTTTCTGAAGCAGAGTCATAATCAGTGTTTCCAGATTAAGGTGCATAGTTGAACTAATTCATTATGTTGCCCTTTTCTTTTTGATAGGAGAATGTGTTCTGACAGTATTGATTACAAAGATTTTTTTACAAGTATTTCATAAAACATTAAGGTTTGATGAAGTTAGTTGTCAATATTCCAGATATCAGGTGCCTGGAATGGTCACAAAATGTGAAGAATTAATTGTATCTTAGGATGACCATTTGAAAAAAAATCATGATGTGGAATATATAGCTTAAACATTAACAGAAACACCAACGCTATTGAAGTAACTCACAGCTTCTAAAAACCAGTGACAAAGGAAGTATAAAATGGTGTGTTAAACAATGTAATTAATATGGTTGTGCCTTTTTTCTATATACTGTGGTTGAATTTCCCTGGAAATAAATTAAAAGTATAGCTAGAGTAGGGTGTGTTCATGAATGTGATGAGCAACAATTCTAAAAACACCAAAAATGCAAGATGGAAGTTTTTTAAAAAAACATCTGGCACCTGAGGCATATATGTGCCTCTGGACTCCAGTGCTATGCCTCTGCTAAAAATATTAATTAGAAGGCAAAAAAGAAGAACAATAAAAATTGCTGTAATGAATTCATAAAAATGGGGAGAGTTTCGTGGAATTATTTTTGCTTGCTGACCACTAAAATTTTTATTTTCTTAAATTTTCAGCATTTACTACATAACTGATGAAAACTGTATTTGTTACCTAGAGAAAATGTCATATATCCATAAATTTAGACAGAAATGTTTATTGGTGCCATAACAAGATTCATTTTTTTTTCTGGTGTTGTTTTCTTTTTGTTTGTTCATGTTACTTTGGTAATTTTACCTCACCATTCACAGATTTTGTTATTTGAACAATTCAGGTCTGTATTTATTTAGATTTTTGCTTTAAAAATATCAGATGTTAACTTTTCCAATATGAGAGATTTATAATGTGATCAAATATTCTTAGAAGTCTTGCAGGTCTAATGGATTTTCGAAAGCAAAGGATTGCATTGAAAAATTTGTGAGCTGCATTCTATTTTCACAGCATTCTCAATTTTGTCTTCTTTAAGTTTTATTAAATCCACGAAAAGCTTGTTATTTTTCACTACAGCCAGGTGAATTTGTGGATATATACTTGTCTTTTCTATGAATGTAATATCCTACTTTCATTTTTTTCACAGGCTATTGAAATTACTAAACCAGTTAAGACATTCTCTATGTTATTTCCCAAAGCCAACTATGTTTGTCAAAATCTCACCAGGGTGAGAAAAAATAACGATTGTGATACAAAAGCATTTGTGCAATATTCTTTTTTGAATTGGAACATAATAGTTATCAAATTAAAATAATTTAAAATGAATATTTGACCTTCTTTTTACTTAAAATTATTTGCTTTAAAATAGATTTCCCCTCTGCATTTCGTATTTTCTTTAAAATATGGTGTGTTTCAGTGTGAATAAACGTAAGTCAAATAGCAGATCTCCCAAAATGAGAGAGGCTTTTTCTCTGTGTTACATCATGGTTTGAGTCCCTACAAGACACCAAGAGATGGAACTGGTTACAGGGTTTCCCTTATCCATTAGCCTCCCCCAAATGCTTTGTTGATCAACATTCAGATACTTCCCACTGCTTTCCACTGTCTGTCTAAAGGTAGATTGCTCAGCAGAGCAAATGCTCCTGAGGTTTTGCCAGCAA
>NW_011439223.1:0-1787 GCF_000754665.1 Bison bison bison
AAAGATATATAATTTATTGTCCATTTATATAGACCACACCAATTAAGATACAATAGGAAAGCGAAGAGATAAGAGTCAAAATATTTGAAAAGAAAAATTTGCAATCTAAATTTAATTACTCAAATGAATTATTAGAAGACGAGTTATTTACAGCATGCCAAAATTACTGACAAATAATAAAAGTTGCTAATCAACAATACTTCTATATTTCTTTCAACATTTTAAAATAATTTCTCATCAACTGCTTCAAATCCCCTCTCCCTTCCTTAAAAAAGCAAAAAGCTATTTGGGATCTTATTTTTTTCATATTATCAAAATTACACATAGAAGAACATTACAATTTGACATGGAGTCATTTTCCAACTACTATATGAACACAATTTTTAGTTATTATATTATAAATTACAAATAACTGTAGAAAATTCTTTGTAAAAGCAAGGGTCAAGAGTCTTATGAAAGTCTATAGCAAGTTCCAATAGCTAGGCCAGTAAACAAAACATCTGCATTTTGATAGCTGTAAGATTTATAAACTCACAAATTACATGATCACAAGCAAAATAACATTATAATTTTAATCAGTCAGTTGATAAAAGAAAATTATTACAAAAACCAGAAACACAATAAAACACAGATCTAATAGAGTCTCATCAGCACTGTATACCTTTATACTTAGCTAGTCTTATAAAATGATGCCATATATTTACCTAAAGAAAAAAAAAAGAGGTATTATCTATAAAAATAATATTTGAAAAAGTATTTTTCATAAAATTATTGAGGGCTATACAGAGGAAACTAGTGAGTTCATCCTCAAAAACAAAAATCTCAGGAAAACTTTTGCAATTATATTACAGAGGCAACTCAAACAATGATGATTTTTCAAATTTTGGACAAAATAAAGGGATGTTAATTCTACATTGCAAGGACATACCATTATTTAATGGCATTAGTACTAAAAAACAAGCATTTCACTTTGGACTCCTACAAATATAATGCAGTAAGTTGCTTATATAAATAAACTTCCTAGAAAATGCATTAAAAATACTAACCAAGCAACAATTTATATACATATGTGTAAAGGAGCAAAATTTACCACCCCAAACGTCTTTTTGGCATGCAGATCATTTGAGTTGAAAACAATCAAGGCCCAAAAACACTCAGGAAGAAACTTGTACCTTCTCCTACTTAAAAAATTTAGATAGAAGATGTGCTCTAAGAATAGAGCTATCACTAGAGATATCTGCAAAATATATTGGGCAGTGTAGTGTGGTGGGAGAAACTCAGTAGTGCCTAAAGATCAGAGTGAACTCTTGTGTTCCATTATCTCTGCCTGTCTGACTGCTTAGTCACTCAGTCATGTATGATTCTTTGCGACCCCATGGACTGTAGCCCACCAGGCTCCTCTGTCCATAGGATTCTCCATGCAAGAATACTGGAGTGGGTTGCCATTTCCTCCTCCTGGGGATATTCCTGACTCAGGGATCAAACTCTTAGTTTCCTGCATTGGCAAGTGGATTCTTTACTACTAGCACCACCTGGCAAGCCCCCAAACAGTAAACTCTAAAAACTGAACCATAACACTGAAAAAAAACCCAAAAAACAAAAAAAACTCCTCTGTTTTCTTCTACTGCAACACTTTTCACAGAATGCTTCATTTCTGGTCACCAAATAAGTGGATTTTCCACCAAGCAATTCTGTAACCCCTACAGAAGAGGGATCTGCAATACCTACAACTTGGTGTTCCACAGTTCAATTTAATATTGATGCTAACTGGAATTAGTGCAGACTCC
>NW_011439224.1:0-1774 GCF_000754665.1 Bison bison bison
CCTACATTGTCAAATCTGGCCACTCCCGAGCAAGGTCCTTCCACTGGGCCTATTACTGTGTTCACAGACACAGTACATCCACCACCATCATCACCCCTTGCCCTCGGACCCATTCGGATTTATCTCATCTCCTTTGAAGTGCTGTATTTGAAATGATGCAAAGAGCTTCTTACGTATGAACATTTTGTTAGGTTGTGGTGGGGGTGTACGTTGAGTCGTGGTGGGAGTATGGGGAAAGGAAGAGAAGGGAGAGGAAGATGTGGGCAGTGGTATGAAATAATCACTTACTATAAACAGATTAATTTTTGAATGAAATACAGAACACGGATTCAACATCTTACTAGATGTCCTGGCCAATGCATTGAAACATCATACAGTTTGATCAGACACAACAGTGATAATTCCTCCAATTTCCTCAGGACTATGACCTCCTCAGATGAAATCATTTATGCAAAGAGTTTAACAGTGATTGGGACACAGTATTCATAATCATTTTCTATCCCTTTGCTCAAATCTTGCCTCCACCAAGCCTACCTTCCCCCGCCCCCACCCCAATCTTTAGGTGAAATCCCAGGAGCTGAAATTCAAACTTTCAAAAATATTGGATAGTTTGAGCAAGAGATCACGTTCCAGGTCACAGACCAGTGATTACTGAAGAGCTTAAATATGTTATTGCATAAGATAATCTTATTTGTTGAGAATAGTGAAGTGATAAAAAGAAAAGGGCCCAGGAGGCAAACTGAGTAATAATTGGTGAACAAGGGAAAACATGTTTCATGTCTGCTTCTTTCCTGAAAAATTACACTAACGAGAAACAAAAGAAACACTGTGGAGGACCAAGTTACTTATCTCTGTATTTCAAACAGCATATACCATAATGTATGGAGCTACCTAAGAGAATTTCATTTAGAATTATCATGAAGCTTGCATCTTGTTGACAGGCGATTTGCTTCCTACTGACATTCTCAATAAGTATCCCGCTCAATAACTAATCTTTGTTTTTTCTCTCTGGTGGATTCTAAAAATTAAAAAGTAATTATATAAATGACTTAAACCCTTCTGTAAAACAATAATTATGGAAACATCATTACCTCCATGATGAAAGTTGCCATCTTCACTTTAATAATTCTTAGATTTTTTTCCTTCAAAGGCATACAGTCACTTTTTTAAAATTATAAGAATTTTTTATAGTCATTACCCTTGTGACTCAAAAAGATTTGTATTCAGACTGATGGATTATGTGAAGTACATAATAATTATTTGTACTGTTACCAAAATGAAGACGCATCTAGACAACTGAATTTCTCTATTATTTAGCAGTTGGTCAAAGCCAAACATTCTGATAAGTTGTTATGAAGCTGCCTTTATTTGTAGAATCTGCACGTCTGAAGAATATTTAGAATGCATTTAATCCACCTTCAGACCCAATTTAGGCATCCTGTTCAATTTATCAAGAGGTTTACCCTTTTGCTCTCAGATCTATTCAATAATTCTTCAGACTTTTACGTAATGCTTGAGGAGCCTTTAAGCTTTCTATAACTTTAACCATCAAAATGACAAGCCTGGCTAATTACCACACTAAAAGACTGACTTCCAATATCAAAATTCCCCCTTTGCGAGAGTTCCAGCACAGGGTGGTGCCTGCTTGTAACTGGGTTAAGATTACCCAAGTTTCTGGAAGACTTAGCTTTTCCTGCTCCCGCTTGGGCAAGGCAAAATGAGATCAGCATTCTTTTCTGATTCCTAAACTCATGTTTTTCAACAGAAAAGGTCA
>NW_011439225.1:0-1761 GCF_000754665.1 Bison bison bison
GGGAGAGAGAACTTTTAAAAACTCCACTGCACTAGTAGAAAATAAAAATAGAAAGAAAGCTAAACACTTCTGTCCGTCTCCCTTTTCTCCACCCCTAACAATGGTACATTTTGCTACACTGGACAGATCCTGTCATTGGGGAACAACAGCAGGTATCTAATGGATGCATGTTTATCAGATTTCTTTGACTTTGAACCTATTAATCACTGAGCCGTTTATGAAGCAGTGGTCCCATCACATCTCAGAGACCTGTGAACAGAAATCCTGGAGTTCCAGGACTTCTTCAGCAAAGCAGGAACTTCAGGTAACTGAATCTTCTAGAATGTAGCACAGTGCAACTCATATGCGATCCGCAGGCAGCAGGAACATCTCCTGGGAACTTGTTGGCAATTCAAAGGCCCAAGTGGCGCACTCCAGACCTACTACATCAGAGTTCTTAAGAGTCAGGTCTAGGGACCTGTGTATTTAACAAAATCTCCAACCAAAGCTGGAAAATAACTTGTGAAGAGTTTTTAATCAGCCTCCATGCGTCTCTGTGCATTTCCACTTTCGTCTAGAACTCAGATAGCATGTATCTCCAGGGCCAGCAGACACCAGTGCACATTATTCAGCTGTTTTGATGCCTCTGTCCGATTAGACCCTGTTGATGGCAGTACAGATAGCAGCTTCGGCTTTGTGAGCTGAGGAGGTGCCAGGCAATTGCCTTTTCTTAGATAATTCCAAGATTAACGGGCTCGAGTGGCTCAGATTAGCAGCGATTCCCACCCTGCAGCCACTGCGAGAGGGAACACACTGTCCTCTCCGTGGGCCAAGGGGCTGGCTTCCCAGCCATCAGTTTGGGCAGAGGAGATGCTGATCAACATAAGTCACTGCCTGTTCCCAGACTGTCACCATTACCCAACCAGTGAGACATTCCGTGCTGGTGCTCAAGCGAGCCTCTGCTGGCCTGCCTGGCTCACGCTGTGAGTGGGCAACGGCCGCTGCCGCAATTGCAGAGGGCGTTCTGTCCAAAAGGGAGCAGGCAGACAGGGGAAATCCTTGCCACCTGACTCTGGGAGAAATATCAGTGCCGTAAAACGGTTGTTGACAGAGAGCAAGGTGAGATGTGTTAGGATCTTCTCACGCATTCCATGGAAAGCGCAGCTGGATCTTGAAGTACTTCCTGTGTTTCCCAGGAGGTCACAGTGCAGACCCCTGACCTGCCGGGGAGAAGGGCAGTGTAGGGAGAGATTTCCCTTGTTCCTGTCTTGCATTTCACTTTTAAACTGTCTTAACTTTTATTCTGTACTACTTGGAGCTAGTGTCAGTATGTGTAAGTTGCAGGAAGCCTTCGAAAGGAAATAGGTAGATATGATGAATCTGCAGTAACAAAAAATACCTGGCCACGATTTCTACTCCAAAATCTCCCAGAGGCAGCGATCACAATTCAGGTGAACACCAGTTCGGATCTCCCTCTCTTAAAGAAAAGAACATTAAGATATTTTTACATGATCATTCTTTGAAAAGAATGCTGCTCATTTTAAAGCCCCTGGCAATAAGAGAAAATAATACCTAAGTGTTCAAATATGCACACGTGACCCTCCTAAAATATACAACTCTGCCCACTTTTGTTCAAATGGCTTAACTCTGTCCAACCCCATCAGATGAGATTCCGAATGGTTGTGCTAGAAATAATAGCAAAAAAATGTTTTGCTACAAAACTAGCAATGACAAAAGTCTGGTTTCCTCTCCAGCCTCTCGAAAAAAAAAAAAAAAAAAAAA
>NW_011439226.1:0-1738 GCF_000754665.1 Bison bison bison
AAATATGGAATATTAAAATCACAATTTTAATTAAATTATTTCTAACATTTTATTATATTTGTAACCAATTAATAAGTTTGGGGAAATCTAATTTGTTAGATTCCAAATCCAGATATTAGTTACAAAAATTATATGTGAAAATTTAGACTAGTGACTGCTTACTGCTTGAAAAGAATGTTACTTTTTAACTGAAGTTATACAATTAACAAATGAGACATTAGTAATAGTAGTGAATCTTCTTCTTTATGTCCAGGGTTTTCTAAGACATCAAAGAGCCTACTAACACAGCAGAGTTAAGGAGAGAACTGAAATGCAACATTTGAAGAGCATTCATTCATTGCCTTTTCAGATGTTTCCAGAACAAATGTTCTTCTCTGAGAGCAGCCCGTCACCTGCATCTCCTGAGAACCTTGTGATTCTATCGTCTTGGCCATAAATAGGTTGCAGAAGATAACATTTGTTTCTCTTGGTTGTTCCCTATTGGTCACAAAATGATACCCCCGGGATCAAGCAGGAAGAACAAAGGAGAGTGACCAGAAAGATGCTGCCCTGAGTCTTCCATGGAAGAACACAGGTCTGGGTCTACTGAGTCAGTCAGGATTTCCCCTGCCCCATTATGGCTTTTTAACATACAGAAGTCATACACTGCAGTGCCCTGAAATCCCCAATCCCAACACGTGTTCCTATCAGATATCCCTACTTGCCAACTGAGGGACAAGACTGCTACCACTTAATGTCTCTTTGGCTAGAAATGTAAGGGAGGCTGGGAAAGCAAGAATTTAAGTGAGTTATTGCTTCTCCAAGAAAACTTGGGCCATTTAATAAGGAAGATAAGAAAAATGGATATTGGGTGACAAATAGCTGTATTGGCCACAGGAGTGATCAATTTTCTAAACGAGTATAATCTTGTGATTGGGAGAAAGAAAAGAAAAATGGTTACACTGAGTGAAAAAAGTCCCTGGAGATACCCAGGTATGGACTGGGCAGATAGAGCATTTGAATGAAGGAAGATGAAATCTTTTGTGATTTGGGGTTGGCCTGTGGCTAGATTTAGTCATCAATTGTGCACTCTCAGAGCCCTTGACTTTATCTACTATCAGCAATTTCACTCCTTTTATCCTCTCACACTTCCCCTATTTCAGAGGAAGAAAAGACCTGCTGTCTATTGAAGTCATCCTTGCAGGCTGCCGTGTGGATCAAATCAATTCCACTCCTACTGCATCCTTGCAGTCTCTCTGTGTGCTTCTGTCTCATTCACTTCAATGCTCCATCTTTCCTACATTTGTCCATTTCCCTTGGTAAAATATGAAACCCCAGGCTTTCCTCTCAACTGACCCATTTATTTGTTCTAGTATCGTTTCTATTCCTAAATACTTCAATTTTGTGGCTCACATCTGCAGTTTCTTTTCTCTTTCTGGTGCTAGAAATTTGAAGATTCCCTTTCCACTACTTTATTAAATCTACTCTTCTGTGGACACTTTAGATTTCTTCATATCCAAATTTAATGAATTAAAAACGTTTATTATCACCTTCCAACTTCCTGTTGGAACAAGTAGTCTTGACCTTGTGCTCTTCCTGAAGGTCGTTTCTCTTGGGTTTTCAATAGAATGGGAAAGACTGGTGATCTTTTCAAGAAAATTAGCGATATCAAGGGAACTTTTCATGCAAAGATGGGGACAATGGAGGACCAAAATGGTATGGACCTAAAAGAAGCAGAAGATATTAAGAGGTGGAAAGA
>NW_011439227.1:0-2047 GCF_000754665.1 Bison bison bison
AACTGATTGAGCACGCGCGTGCACACACACACACACACACACACACACACACACACATGTTGGCAGAGCAGCAGGGGAGTAGAGCACGGCAAAGACTGCTTCCTCTGATAGGATCTTTATGTACAGGGCCCTGAAAAGGTATCAGTGCAGCCAACCTTTTGCATCACTGTGTGCTGGCTATAGGAATGGAATGTAAGGAGAAAACCCTGGGCCTCTATTCCAACCCAAACTGTTTCTGTTCAAAGGTATCTTGAAGCAACAAGTGGCAAATATTAATGGCACAAAGCAGGGGTGATGGTTCAGCTTTTACAGCTGGCAAGAGCAAAGAAAGGAAGAACCTCTACTCAGGTTGACCTGACAGGAGATTCTGGCCCTCACAATAGCTTCTAATGTCAACTGTCATATTCCTCCTTTCTGTAAGGGCCTTCTTCTGGCCCTCAGTGTCCTATCCCCCTGGAGAACCTTCTCAGGCACCTTCTCACTCTGAATGCTGGTGATTGGGAGCCTGGAGAGCTCCTGATTCACTGTGTGCTTGGGAGCTGTGGTTTAGATTTGTGTCCTCAACATCCCAGAACACATTTATTTTTACTATAGAGACACTGGTACATCTAGTACTGAACTCCATGCATCTAGCCAGGCTTTTGTGGCTAAAGACCTAAACTCTTAACCTCATTTATAAGCCCTTTTTTCCCCCATGAGAACATGCATTCTTTATTCTAAACAACTTCCTTCAAGAGAACATTTGGAAGACAACCTGTTCATAATTTGGGGACTCTCAGCCCAGTAAATCATCATTGTATTCTTCATGCTGTGTTCTGTCTTATTATCACCAGAGTGTGGTAATGTTTGGTCTCTCTCACTCTACCAGAGATCTTGGAGTACTGAGCTTATCTTGGCTCCTGACATGGGTCTTTCACAGGGGTCTCTGCAAAGAAAAATATAAGCTGCACTCCAGCTTCCTAGGTTTTTTTGCCTCTTCTTTTTCTGGATATGAAAATATATAGTATTTTTTTTTAATTAGACAATGATTACAGTGTGATTACAATAATTACAGTGTGATTTTTTTTTTTGCCATACATCAACATGAATCAGCATTAGGTATACAAAATATACAACTAGCATTTGAGGCTGAGCATAAAGTTTATTATAATGTTTTATTATATATGCAGTACCTGAAACTGGAATTGGCTTCTCTAAGCAACAGCTATGATGGAGGAAGCAGCTGTTTTGGAGCAGAAATGGCTCTGGCCTAGGAGTCAGAGAATCCAGGGTTGTCCCAGATCTGCCCCTTGCCTCATTAGGCCAGCTATTGGGCTCTCCTGGTGATTGGTTTCATCATCTGTAAAATGGCAATAATTCTGTCCCATAGGATTAAATATTATATATCTCTATCTATCTAACTGGACTTCTCTGGTAGCTCAGCTGGTAAAGAAGCTGCTTGCAATGCAGGAGACCCCTGTACCCAGGTTTGATTCCTGGGCCAGGAACATCTGCTGGAGAAAGGATAGGCTATCCACTCCAATATTCTTGGGCTTCCCTGGTTGTTCAGCTGATAAACAAGCCTCCTACAAGGTAGGAGACCTGGGTTCAATCCCTGGGTTGGGACGATTCCCTGGAGAAGGGAACAGTTACCCACTCCAGTTTTCTGGCTTGGAGAATTCCAAGACTGTATAGTCCATGGGGTTGCAAAGATTATGCATTATCTATTAAACATTTCTATAGACTACTAAGTGAATAAGAGCTCTTACTATTGTGAAGTTGGATAAGTGTAAATTCCAGTGAATTGGATCCAAAGAAACTATTTTCTGCTTTTCTTTTTCAACCCACTCCAGTACTCTTGCCTGGGAAATCTCATGGACAGAGAAGCCTGGTGGGCTACAGTTCATGGCGTCTAAAGAGTCAGACACGAGTTAGTGACTAAACAACAACAATGGGGAGCTTATCTACTCTTCTTTTTCTAATTTAATTTTTTAATTAAGATATAGTTGATGTACAATAGTATATGTTTCAAATGTACAACATAGTAATTCACAATTTTTAAAGACTG
>NW_011439228.1:0-2047 GCF_000754665.1 Bison bison bison
AAGCCACTCTTCTAAACTGGACTCATAGGCTTATAACGTGAAGATCTTAAGAAGAGGAACTTGGACTTAATGGGAAAGTACCCTTGTGGACATTTTAATTTTTGTTTAGAATTTGTAGTAGATAGGACTCTGGCTCCATACAAGTCAAGAACTGCAGAAATCATGGCTTTCCAAGCACACTACTCATAAAGAGCACAGCAAAGAGATGGGTGCCGTCTCTGAGCATTTATGGAGTGGAGGCGGTCAGGGTAGGGGGCTCTGTGGGGCCCTCCCCTCACCTTGCAGAGAGACTGACTCAGGAGAAAAGATAAAAGGCAAAGGAGATTCAAACCAGAGCACAGCATTACCTTTGAACCATGTCTGCGACGGAGGATAAGAAGCCGTCCATACTCTGTGAAAACATCTCTGCTCCCTTCTTAAAAAAGTTAATCTGAAAGATACAATTATGACATTCTGAAAACTGTCTGGGAAAGGTGATTGACAAAACTCGTGAAATGTGAGCTTGACAGCACCAGGGAGATTGACACTAGCGGGCCCTCCTGCCAGCAGCACTGGCTGCCTTCCAGCTGAGCCCCACCTCACCAGCCGAGTTAGTCCCAAAGCCCACAGTGCCTCGGAAGAGGGAGAAGGGTGGAGCCTGCTAACTCGCTAAAAGGTTGTGAAGACCAGAGGTAGTGTAAGTGCTTGGTACATACCCCCCTCATCAATAACTCCTACTGATAATTATTTAGATATTATCATCTGCCTTTTTCCTGTGTGAATTTAGAGTCAACTCTTCAGGGCCAGTACTAGGTCTTATTCACCCTTGAGTCTCCGGCAGCTAACACGGTGACATGCACAGCACCAGCAAGAAGCAGAGAAGCAGTGTGCAGCTCTCAGTGAAGGGAAGGCCACTCTGACTGCCTCTTCTCACCAAGCCACATGTGGCTAAGAACACAGGCCGGACAGACGGTGACCTGGCTGCCAGCTTGCAGAAGGAAAATGGGGCTGAAGATCCTTAAAAGGCCCTTCCAACTCTGACATCAACTTAAAGGGGATTGTGTGTGAGAAGGACACAGCAGGTCTGTGGCATTGGGTAGGTGCTGGACACTGGGGGTGGCGCTCTCCTGCTCCCCATCATTCTGATTTGGAAGCAGGTCTTGCCCGGGTGGTGGGCATGGGAATCAACCTTTCACCTCTAAGAGGATGGGAGGTGTCATTGATACAGTTCTGACATCCTCACGCCTGGCCCCCCAGACACCCTGGGGAGGCACATACACCAGTGTTCTTAGTTCTCACGGTACAGAAACACAGTGCTCGGGGTATTCCTAATGCCAGGAATACCTGCAGGGAGATGCCCTGGCTCCGTGACCGTGGACCCATACAGAGATAAACACTGTAAATGCCACTCTGAGTCCCAGAAATGTTAAACATCAAAGTCTGTTAAATGAGCATTCTACATTTCTGAGGACACAGCACGAAGGTGGCTTTTCCTCTGCTTCCCTGCCCCGAACTCCTTGGAATTGATACTCTAAGTCCATACCTCAGCTCCTCTACTATTCTGTAAACACTGAGGGTAGAGGCTCATGCAGTCCTTTAAACAACCTGATGGAAAGAAGGCATTCACCACCGGCTTATACAACCACATGATGTACGACTCACCCTGTAAATACAACTTTTTTTGTGTTCTCATGTACCTGTACACAGATTACGAAACCTCAATCTGTGGGCAGGCATCAAGACTGAATTATGGCTTAATTGGAAACCTGTTTATTGAGGGCCAGAGAAGGAAAAACTGGAGTCAAACCACCTTCACTAAAGGGGGTGGTGCTGAGAAGTCTCACTGGTGCAATATCATCCGAAGACCTCAGTCCGTGGCCCTCTGTGAACAGCAGAAGTACTGTGGTCACATGATCATCAGCTACAGAAGCAGATGCTCTGTGGGCAGTGGGTACAGAGGGCTGATGAGGCAGGAGGACAGCGAATGCTTCAGAATCATCCAGAGATTCACGGTGTCAGACAACAACCTCGTTTACAGGAAGGAACTATAGTTTTTATCAGAATTCAA
>NW_011439229.1:0-2047 GCF_000754665.1 Bison bison bison
ACTGGTAAGAAGGGACACTGGCTTCTACTGCATCTTTCCATCCACAGACTTCCTGAATGTACCTAGAGAAATCAGAGTAGGTAATTCAGTTAACCTTGGAACTAGACTCCACCGCTATTAAAGACCCCTACTCTCACCCACCTCCCCATCCCAGATTTTGATTCTTTTGAGGATGAAAAGGAAGCAGTTCTCCCTTACAGCTTCTCCTGACCTGCTGCAGGAATCAGAATAGAAATGAAGATTTCGGCCATCACCATGGAAACCAGCAGTCTCTATGGCTCCCCCTCTCACACTCTCCCATCAACTCTTTCCCTCCCACCTCTAAGTCATATCCAGCTCACAAGATTCCTCTTTGTGACCAATACACTAATTCATTTGGAACAAAGAACAGAAAAATAGCTGGTCTGGGCAGCAGGGGAAGACTGACCCTTGGCTTTTTAACCACTCACCTCAGCTGAGATTCTCTCCTAGACCATCACACCTCTGCTCTCACACAGATGTTCCTCTTCGCCCCCACCATCCATTTTCAGCACCCCTCTGAGCCCTTTGCCTCTTTTCACACAGTTGCCCCATCCAGAACCCCTTTTCAATCAGCCCCAATATAGATCCATTTGCTTCATAAACCCCAGTTCACCACTGCTCACCCTCATACTGCCATCCTCCAAGTCCAGGCACCTTCACCCATTCTTCACACCTCCCCATACACAGCCACTGTTTCCACAGTCCTGGAGCTTCTCATCCCCACCCAGTTACCCTCCATTCTTAATGTTCTCCAATTCAGGGTCCTCATCACTTATTCTGCACCCCACCCCCCCAGAATCTCAAGCACTCCTTAATGAAAAGGGGTCTTACAAAATATCAGTCTTTCCCATTATCCATTCCCCTTTCCCTGCTCAGTCTTAATTCATCTGAATTGGAGGTTTGAACCGTGGGCCCCTTGAGAGAAGAGGAGAGAAAGGAACTCTCTCTCAATGCTCCCTTCTCCTAACTTGGTCCTGCGTCGGTCCAGTCTTGGTCCCCACTGGGGGCTGTGAAAGTTAATTAGCCTTTTCCAGATTACTCTGAGATTCCCAAGACAGGCTCCAAAGACTATTCTGAGCTGGGAGGAATTTTATCAGCATCTTTTATGGTTTTGTTTGTTCTTCAGTTTCTCCAGCTTGGACTCTTTAGCTGAGTCTCTTCAGTCATAAAACAACCTCAAAAGAACAAGCTGAAACCAAACGACGTAGATCCACCTTGATGCCTGCCCCTCATCCCACCCTGTGATGGGGAAGGGGTGCCTGGATCCCCAGGCTGCCCCTCACCTGCCCACCCACTCCAAACATGGTATCCCACAGCACCCCCCATCTGGGAAAATGGAAGCAGAAGATGACTCAGGGGGTCAGGGAGGATCAAGGCTTGTTTAGAGCTTTGAGATCTCTAGATGAAAAGTAAGAAGGGTGGGGAGTTGTGAAAAAGTCAGCGTCTGGGGCTCAAGAGCAAATCACTGTCCACCCCACCCACCCACTTCCCAGACTGAGGTTCTTAGTCTTTCATAAATGGGTGCAAAACAGGTTTGCATCGAAGCATGAGCATTTAAGCTAGCCTGAACAGAACTGCCGGGCATTTACTTCTCTCGGGAGTTGAAAATTTAGAAGACAGACACGTCTTTTTAGGAGAGGCCCCATCAATTTCAGCAAGATGAGCTAAAAAATCTCCATGAAAACCCAGTCTGTTACCCTACTGGTCAAGATCCAGACTTCAGTAGAGAAGAGGCTCAAGAGGGCTGAACATAGGGTCTTTTCTGTTTCCAGAGTTACTTAACCTCACCTCTCAAGAATAAGACAAGAAAAATCTGGTAGCAACACCAGAAGACATTAAAGGTGGACGGATCACATACTCTCTCTTTCCCAAAGAAACCTCCAACTTTCTAGCTTTCCCTCCGGATACTTTTTTTTCCTCAATTATCCCACCCATTTTCACAGCTTCGATTATTATTTCTATGTAGGTGAGTTCTCAGTCTATCCTTCCATCCCTGACCACGTTCTCCCTAGTCTTCTACTTTCCA
>NW_011439230.1:0-1631 GCF_000754665.1 Bison bison bison
AGATCAGTCGAATATGTACTCATCTCTCAAGAACCTATCTGTAGGAGTCTGGCCATGTATGGATGTTAGGATTATAAATGTGGTTGCAGAATCTAATTACTCTCAGTGTGATATCACCCACTGGATGGACACACTGTGTCACTAGAGAAGTCAGTTCAGCATATAGCCCCCTTAAGTAGTCTTAGCTTTATGTGTGAGAAAGTTGCATTGCTTTAACGGTTTGAGTGTGGCTTTCTTCAAACCACCTACTTTGTTCCACTGTTTGAAATCATCCTATAAAATGGAAACCACTGTGACTGTGTGTAGGCACACACATATAGACACAGAATGTGTACCAGAAAAGCTCTCTTTTTTGCAATAGAAGAGAAAAAAAATCACAGAAACTCAGACCCATCATTAGATAGATCTCCTAATCTTTATCTCTGGTAGTTCAGTCAGACGAGCTAATACCATGATGATGGCTTTGAAATCTCTTAGGAATTGGATGAGGAGAAGTGATAGTGATGAACTCCCAGCTAATAAACACAGAGTGCTTATTTCGGCAGAATGATCAATTTCTAGATGTCCTGAGGCTTGTCTGATACAGTTGATTTACTCATCCTTACTTACCTCACTAATAAAGCCAAAGTCTACCATCAGATTACAGAGGTGCCTAGAATTTCTTAAAGGAGCAGAAGAAAGCTAAGGTAAAAGTCACCATATCCCTCTGAGCATCCTTCCCCAACTACAGCCCTTGAAATCCCAGCTGCCGCCTTCACTGGTACTCGCCACTCAATAGACTTTGGGCTAGTACAGTAATACAATTAATTTGTTATCTTGTTAGTGGAAATTTAATGCAATGATCTAAAAGAAATCTTACATATTGTGATAAACTTTAGTGCCGCCGGGCGGCTCCCCTTGCATTGGGCTCATTTCACTTCTCATCCATTATGTAAATGAGATTTGGAAATAGTTGAGTTTCACTAATGTAGCTCAACTCTGATGGATTGGAGAGAGTCAGTCCTGCTGAAACTAATGAGGTTAAATGCATCTCAACATTTCTTTCTACTTGGTTGATTATGCAAGCTCTATTCAATAAATGGGATGCAGTGCATCTTTTTTCAACCATCCTCTAAGGAAATTTCACCATTGCTAGACCCCAGAGTAGCCCCAAATACATTTTGTTTGTATAATGCCTGTGTTGTTTCCAACACTGCATGGTGCACAAACAGAGCTAATGGATGATATGCCATTATATAATTTAAGATATAAGGGGAGTATTTTAAAAGTTAGAGCATCTGAGGAAGACTTTCAGTCATACAGAGAAGAGTGAAGGGAAATTTCCAGAAGTGGATGATGGAGATGAAAAGTCCTTGGTAGGACTTGAGATCAGAGAAGGAAATAGTCACTGGCAGAGTATGGAACTGGAAGGAGACTATGGCATTTGATTCCAAGAGTCACAAGACATCAGTCCAGTTCTTCGGGGCCTAGTCTTAAGACAAAGATAAACAAGAAGGACTTGTGCACTCTAGATTTCATTTCAAAGGCCAAAAAATAGTAGTTCTACAGTTTGGAGGCTTGATGCTTTTCACACACACACACACACACACACACACACACACACACACGCTAAGGAATAAGCGTTTTAGGAG
>NW_011439231.1:0-2047 GCF_000754665.1 Bison bison bison
AAAAAAAAAAAACAAACCCAGTTGCTTAAGCTTCCCAGATTAGTTTTTTCAGTTATGGGAGATAATTTGAGTGTTGGGGAGTCGGCATGCCTGAGGTGTGAAGATGATGATGTACTTCCTGTAGGCTCAGAAACAAAGCACGGCCATGGAACTGTCACTTGTTGTTCTTCCTACTCAGGCTTTTAAAAAAGAAACTAAGGTCAATTAACTGGGAAGCTTAGCCTCACTTAGCTCGTCTTTCTTTGCATAGGATTTTAGCCTTTTAAATCATTTTTCTCTTCTCTCCCTCCCCACCCCCTATCTATTTTGAACACATTCTTGGATTTCTCATGCTGGGCCTAAGGAGCAGACTGCTTATATTCAAGAATGATTTGGAGGGGATAAAGTGTGCAAGATTTTGAATTCTTGCCATAAGTCCCTGGCAGACAGCCAGACAGCCTCAGAGGAATAAGGCTAATGAAGGGAGGGTAAAGAAGATCCGGGAGCGCGGCTGGTAATGCAGTATTCATTTAATTGGGAGCAGGTACCGGTGCAAACTTCTCCATTTTAATTGGAAAAAGGGAAGGGGATTGTTAAGGAAGAAGGAAAAAAGAATGCATAAAGTTTTCAAGCTGAGGAGCCAAAGGCAGCCCTGTGTACGCCAGAGAAAGAACTCAATTTAGGGCAATTTGCTCTGCAAGCTGGGCTGCAGCCTCCCCTGGGAATAGGGATGAGGAAGAAAATGAAACCAAAAGAGAACTTGATAAAATCACCTAGCACAGACAATCTCAGTAGAATAGGTTTTACTGAGTTAAATCTGCCCCAATCAATATGATTCTTTTCATATAAGTTACAAATAAAAAGCCACAAGATTACAATAAAAATCGAGACTGGAGCGCTGCTGATGTTGCACCTGGGAGTCTTAAGAACTTGTTATAGAATATATGTTTTTGCAACTCTGATGTTTGTTTTTCTTTTCACCCTGGTCATGCGAATCAACTCTTTGCTTTCCCTCCCCATCTATCCAGTTTAATATATTGTTTTCAAAAACATTGGAGGCAACTCTTTCTGCTTAATTTCTCTTGCACTGGAGGTTGGTGATCGGTGGTTTCTTTTTGTCTGGATATGTGTTCAATTTAACATGGGCCTGATTTCTCATGCTAATAATAAAGAGATTTCTTCCCATTGTACATTTTTCTGATATAGAATTTATAATGTTAATGTATTAGTAGAACAATACAACAGAGGAAAGTCTTCATATAAGAGGAAAGCAATTTTTTTTGATGTATATAACAGACTATTAAGCATTCTGTAAATTCATGTTTAAAACTATCAGTTCTTAATAATCTCTGACTGTGTTTTATAAATAGGAGTTTTAAGCAGCCGATGATTTTCCTGTATTGGGTTAAATTTTGATCCTCAGTAAATACGGAGGCAAAACACTAAGCAAAACATTTTGCTAGTGTGGTTGGACTAATCAATGAACTTGGAGAGAAGTGTCTTTATTTTAGTACATAAAAGCATACTTTAAAGATAAATAGAGTTTATTTAGAACTTAAGTTTGTTTAAGCTCAATTTTTGTCATTAAATTTCTTAAGATGATTCACAATGGGCAATATAAACAAGATCATGTTGCCTCATTTAGATTCTATCTTATATATAATCAGACATATACTCAGTATTGGCAAACCTGATGAAAGGAGAGGGGACTATGAACATTATCTCTGATAATTTTCCTGGTTGATTGGAAATTTTTTGCTGTCAAATTCTAGCAGAATATGGCCTCCTTATAGAAGAGAAGAGATTTTCTAGACAGAGGAAATAGTATCACACCTTAAAATGTTCCTGAATAAAAGAATCAACCTATATACCAAAAATATTTATTGAGGACCTCTCTGTCCTAGGTACTGTGGAAGATACAAAAATGAAAATAACACAGATCCTGTCAAAAGACTTATTTTGTAAATGGAAAAGCCAGACAAAGCTCAAATGAAAAATCAAACAATAGAAGAAAAGATATTCCCAAACAATAGATAATTGACGAAGTCTCAATTAAAATTATTTTTTT
>NW_011439232.1:0-1573 GCF_000754665.1 Bison bison bison
GCAATACACTTACTCAAGGAGTTATAAAGAGACTAGAGATAATGTAAAAGGTCCCCACTTGCTTTAGTATGCAGGAAAAAAAAAAACTACTTCAAGCCTGAAAATATATGATGAAGAGTATATCTTCCATTTGGTTCTGATTACTTTTTGTAATCTACCGGGAGTTAATGTAACTGCACATATCTTCTGTGTTTCTATAGAAGTCTTCCCTAAGGTAGGTATGAGAATTAAACCAGCTGCAGAGGGTGTGAATTTACTCCAGTAAAATTGGTACAAATACACTATCAAAATTATGTGTATATGAAAATTGGGAAGATTTTTATTTTCAGTCACTTTCAAGATGTGATTACATCAACAATGAAGGATTTACTTAATCCATAAAAATATAACATTTTTTGTGCTTTTAATGCAGCTCTTAAAAATACACACTTCACGTATCAAGCACACTGGAACAAAACCGGAGTAGTATTTAAAACACCCAGATTAAACATCTAAATGATAACTACTGCATGGTCCTGCACATCTGTTCTTTGTAGTGTTTTCCAGTAATGCAGCGGAGTGCAGCATTTCAGCAAACCAATTCAAACATGAGAATCACTATAGCGCAAAAGCTCTTGTCACTGTTTGTGATTGTCTAATGGTATATGGTTCAGTCATAAAGGGCAGCTGACAGGCTGGTATAAGAAATGAATTTTCTTCTTCCTCCTGACACATCAGGGTAGGGCCCCCTGCTGTAATACAGAAAATCTTTTATGCAAAAAGAATACACCATCTTTCAGCACATGATTACTATTCAGAAGATTCTGATTAGGTTTTTTGGTGCATTTTTAAAATATTGATACAAAATTGCACAAAGAGTACACTAGGTCTAGGCTGATGCCTTATCTTTCCCCCTTAGTCCTTCTGTGACCTTGGACATGTTACCTTCATTTCCCCATCTTTGAAATGGGAATAGTAATAGTAAAATATAGTACCTGTCCTCCAGCAAAATGAAATAAATAAAATGAATGCTTATTTATTAGTTAAGAATTTCAGCAATGTGGAAAAATATCACCAGGCAATGTTAGGGAGACAATGTTATCTTTTCAAATACTTAAAGAAAAACAATCATAATAAAAGCCCTAGTCAAAAATTAATTAAACACATGACATTTTTAATTTTGATATTTTATATATACTGTATAAAATGTAAACATTTCACTCTCCTGGACACAGAGCAATCAGCAGTCCTGAATAAATCTGTGATGAAAACTAACATTTATTGTCTGTGGGCTGTGTGCTAAGCACTGTGGGAAATACATTATGTTTATTTTTTCATTTAATCCTCACAACTTCTCTAAGAAGTTAGCGCTATTGTTAATTCCATATTACGAAAAAAGAAAACTGAAGCCTGGAGACTTCTGTAAAACAGCCCCTACTCAAAATATCCAGGGACAGGAGGATGTTTTGAACTTTTTAAGAACTCTGGCTGTCCAGCCTGCAGTCATGAACTACTACGTTATCCTGTATTTATTCACTGGATGAGCTACCCAGTATCAGGGGAAAGATGAGAGAGTGGAAAAAAAAAAAAAAAC
>NW_011439233.1:0-2047 GCF_000754665.1 Bison bison bison
CCTGTGTTAAACTTTAACCACTTTAAATGGATAGGCTTTTTGTATGTAAATTATACGTCAGAAAAGTTGATTTGGGGGATTCCCTGGCTGTCTGGTGGTTAAGCATGCATTGGATTCCATGCTTCCAATGCAGGGGACAAGGGTTCAATCCCTGTTTGGGAAACTAAGATCCCACATGCCTCATAGTGTGGCCTAAGTAAATAAATAAGGTTCATTTTTTTTAAGAGGAAAAGTTCTAGCCAAAACATTAAGTATGATATTCCTCATTTAGCCAGACTGGGTCTGTTTTCAGATGTCTGCCTTAAAAGTGTGGCTCGTCATAGTTGTAGAGATTCCTGTATTTGTGTTTATGTTCATACTTGTGCCTTGTATAAAATATGATTTTCCCTTAGAAACTCCCACCTTGACCCATGAAACCTTCAAAGCACTGAAGCCAGGTCTTTCTGCTTATGCTGATGACGTTGAAAAGGTAACAGTTTTCTCTCATGTCTGTTGGCTCATCAAGTTTGTCTTCTGTAGCCTTATTAAAGTGACTCCCTTCCTCTCGGATGCAGTGTGGTCCTCCCAGGGCAGCATCTCTGCTGTGCTGGCCTGGGTTGCTGCACAGTGTAGGGAGTCTATGGAGGACACTGGTACCCATGGGAGGCCCCCCCATATATACACCACACCATGTACACTGCACATGTGTACACAACCACATACATATCACATACACACACCCCATATACACACACCACACATGTATACATACACGCACACAATGACACCACACATATATCACACCATATATGCAGCCACACACACCATACATATATACACATACACATAACCACAATCTACCCCACACATGTATACACACACCACATACACACACCACACATGTATACATACATGCACACAACGACACCACATTACATCACACCATATATACAGCCACACACACCATACATATATACATATACATACAACCACACACCACCCCACACGTGTATACACACACCACATACACATGCCACACATGTATACATACACACACATAACACCATACATACACCACATCATATATACAGCCACACACACCATACATAAACACATATATACACAACCACACACACATGCACAACGGTCCCTGGTCCAGTCACACACACACACACACACGCCCTGGTCCAGTGTGTGGCGCTCAGCATACCAGCAGGTGCAGGTGAATCTCTGGTGTTGCTCTTCGTGGGTTTTAGGGCCATAAGGGACCCTAGAATTCTCTCATGGTGTGCCGAGGCCTTGCAGCTCACCTGACACTGCCCGAGGTGGCCGGGCGTGTAGGACCCTGGTCCACTCCACTGCCACAGGTCCGCCCCATGCCCCCGGCAGCACCACTTGAGTCACTGTTTCTGCCAATTTGTAAGATCAGGAAAAAAATACATTTACAGATGTATAAAGCCTAAAGGGTGGGGAGCAACAGTGACCACGCTGCGAGTGGACCAACCCTGCTTTACCCACCATGTCCACAGAGCGCCCCGGGGATCCAGGAGCTACTGGACGTGGCCAAACAGGACATCCCCTTCGACTTCTGGAAGGCCACCCCCTTGGTCCTCAAGGCCACAGCTGGTCTGCGCCTGTTGCCAGGAGAAAAGGCTCAGAAGTTGCTGAGGAAGGTGAGTGCCTCCATTTCCCCCAAGGGTTGGCTGATGATAACTGAGACCGTGGAGCATCCGTCCACGTCCGAGCAGGCCCCTGGAGAAGGTCTCACAGGAAGGAAACATGTCAACATGTTCGCAGTGTCATCTTAGGTGGAGGGCTTGTGGATGAACGATGCTTTCTTCCTCAAGATGTTTAAAGCCATTCATGTTTTCTAGAATGAACCTATTTTATAAAAAGACCAAATTTGTGTGAAAAATAATACATTTGAAGGGCTTCCTTCCATCCAAGGACTTGCTGTGTGTCTGAGGCAGTAGGACCTGAATTCTTGAAATTTCGGCTCAAGCTGGTCACCCTCGCAGGAAGCACAGGTCCCTCTCTCGGTCTGATGCTCAGATGGGACAGCTCAGGC
>NW_011439234.1:0-1522 GCF_000754665.1 Bison bison bison
TAAAAATAAATCTCTGAGGGGGCTTTTATGTCTTTGACACCAAAATGTGTACTTCTCCATGATGATACACATTAATTATAAACTGCTACTCCTTCTTATAAATGGTTTTCCCATTCTCAGCACTAAGATTCTAGCCTGCTTCTCTAATTCCACTCTTTTATCTTAGAAATGATCTTACAAGGTAAAATATCAAAACCACCACAGGGTGAAGTATTTTATTATTTTTACTATCCAGTAGGGTAATAGAAAGACATGAAAACAAATGAACAGTGTTGCTGTTTATGTTATATTGTCATTATAAATGTCCTTTATAAATGTGGGTGGTCACCTGATTTCTCTTATCTCCAAGTAGCTTTCTTACTCCTAGATAAAGAAAGCAAGATGGACTTAATGAAGAAAAAAAGTTAAAAGTACAAATTCTTTGGATTGCCTTTTAATGAATCCAACTTCTTAATGATAAAAATCACTGAACCAAAAGATACTTTCAAGCAGCCTTATTACCTATATTAGGTATAAGTAAATCGAGTCTAATTTGAAGTGTTTTAAAACATAGCACAAAAACAGCACAATCCGCCAGAACACAACACAAAACAGTCCTCTAAGGAATATAAACACTTGGTATATAAAAATGTGAAACTACATAATAAAAAATCTCGATTACCTAAAATTTAATTGCTAAAGATTATTTATTGCACAATACATCAGTTTGCCCCAAGAACAAAACAGATACTATTATCTTCAACTTCTAAATTCAGTACATAGTCAAATCCATTTTCTCAAACTAAAGTTCTACAGTATTATGAGTAAACCTTTGTTATTAAGACAGGGAAACTTTATAACTTACAAATTTCTTAAGAGTTCATGAAACAGCTTCATAAATCCTAGAAGGCACACATATTTCCTATCATAGTAAGTGCATTTAAGTACTTAATATTTAAAAAAGACAAGCTGTACAGAATACAAAAAGTACACATTTCATCCATTAAACAAATTTACAACTTTTACAATTAGTTATTACAGTAGAACCTACCTAACATTCACATCTAAAGAATTATTACCCAGTTTAATGGAGTGAGCAAAAAACTGTGCTCATTTATTTGATAAGGCTAGTAAAAATATATTTCACAGTATCAGTTAGTGTCTTGGAGCTTATATTGGAAAATAAAAAGGTTTGGGCAACATCAAGTCACTGGGCTCACTATGAAAAATAATTCCTTGAAAGGTGAAGGATTCTGGGGGATAAAATCATTGGCTATACCTGGAAAGATCCAAAAATCTATGAAGAAATTTTATTCATTTTCAGAAACATTCTTAAATTGGGCAATCTGAATGAGACTCAGCAAAGTCATAAAGATAGTACTCCATGGAACATATTTTAGAAGATTTAATCTCCAAAGACTTTTATCTCAAAATTTTCAAAATATGTTCCATGGAGTACTGGGGAACCTATGGAGGAGAATTAGAGGTCTGGATTTTGACTTGGATTTAATTGAATTTTTTTGGGGGAAAAAAAAAAAAAAAA
>NW_011439235.1:0-2047 GCF_000754665.1 Bison bison bison
AAAATTAGAAAGACTATAAAAAGGCACACGTTAGAGTTTCTTGAAGGTTAAGGGACCTCCTAGACAGAGACCTGCAGAGCCCATGTTTATTACTGCTATTTCTTTTAAATTAAATCTCTTTAAAAAAACATTACCTCAAATCAGAATGGAACAATTTTCGAGTCAGAATAGAACAATTGTGGAGTCTGAATTCATTTCATTTTATATTTTTCCAAATTAAAATCACAGGTATTATAGTTTTCTCATTAAAGCTCTAATACATGTTGATGCATTAATTATGGAAAACAGAAACTGTAAAAAAGTAGAAATATCTTTATTTCCCACTGCTCAGAGATGACTGCTGTTAAAACAGTTTTTCTTTATTTCCAGTATTTCCTTAATATATATGTTTAAAAAAAAATAGAATTGGTGTCATATTGCATGCTCCTGTACTATATACCACATTTAAAACACAAGGTATCATGGACACTTTACCATGATACCAAATAAATCTTAAAATATATGAGAATGAATACTTACTTTTCAATTTTCTTTACAAAGCAGTTCATTACTTTCGTAATGAAAAAATATGCTTAAAATCACTCGCTATGTTAAAATATTTTTTTTGAAAAAAAATTATTTTTTTGAGAGGGGTGCACTGCTTTACCCAATGGGTATAGTGTCCTGTATTTTACATCTTGTTCAGGCCAATTGGAGGGGGATAATCCCCCAGCAGTAACCATGACGTATGAAATGGAGCTAGAGATAGTGGATTTTGTGAGGCTTAAATTAGATCAGTTATGCAATGTCTCCAGGACAGTGAGGCCCACAGTGAATGCTAGGTAATGACAGAATCATGTCAGCCAATGACAATGCAAGATGGGCGTTCACAGGGGGTGCCCTGAGAATTGTAGGGTGGCCCTGACAAGGATGTGCTGGAGCCAGCTCTTACAGGCTCTTGAAAGCAACTGTTATCTACTCAAGAACTTTGCATACTGGTGGTAAAGGCTGTAGCTTGAAATCTGTCATAGTAGAAAAATTTATACCACAGAAACTGGAAATCAGCAAAAGGTACAAATCAGGGCTATTTGTCTGTTTGTTTATGTATATAGTTTCTCAGCACACCGCTGGTAGGAACAACCCAAAGACAAGCTTCGCTGCTTCTCAAAGTGGTGGAGTCCTGCAGAAAATGCTTCTGAGGTCTTGTGTAGCCTTAGTCGATTTTGCAAAAATGGAAACTGATGAGCAGGGGCTGAGATCCTGGTCTGATTTCTCCTGCTTTTAACTGGAAAGAGGAATAGGGAAATAGAAGCAACGCAGAACCAAAAGGGCAAACAGAAGAGTTTTGTTTGTGCTCCTAAAACAGAAATAACTGGATTAGAGGATTAAAGTGCAGGAGATGGGGACACTTGTCACCTGGAGTGACTAGGACCTCTTAGTGGAAGTGGATAAGAAATGCACAGTTGGAGAGAAATCCTTGGTCAAGGAGAAGGCCGTGGGACGGAGTTGAAGAATGGATGCACTCAGCAGGCTCGCTTCCATGTCACCAGGCCCAGAGGCACAGGGTCTGGGTGCTGGGAGGGTTCACAGACTACTGTCTCCTCTCTAACCTCCCAGGAGACAGGGGCTGGGCATTGAATTAATCACTAATTGCCAGTGATGTAATCAAGTGTGCATAAGTAATACAACTTCCATAAACATTCTAAACAATGGAGTCCAGGGGAATTCTCTGGCAGTCCAGTGGTTAGGATTTGATTTTCACTACAGGGGTCATGGGTTCAATCTATGGTCGGGGAACTAAGATCCCACAAACTGCATGGCACAGCAAAAACAAAAAACTGAGATTCAGAGAGCTTCTGGGTTGGAGACTGCATCCATATGCCAGGAGGGAGGTATACTGCAAAATCCTTGGGGTCAGAAGAAGCTCCTGTATTCTGGACACTTCCAGACCTTGCCTTCTATATTTCTTCATTTGGATGTTCATTTGTATCCTTTATAAAAAACAGGTAATATTAAGTAAAACATTCCTCTGAGTTCTGAGAGCCATTTATTGATGGCAAATTTTCAA
>NW_011439236.1:0-1454 GCF_000754665.1 Bison bison bison
AATTATTTTGGTGGCACAATCTCCCGTGTGAAATATTTGCTGCAATGTGTCCCGCAGCCTATTAAAAAAAAAAATACAGGGAAGGGAAAAAATGGAAGGCAAAACATTTCTGATGATTATTCACTATGTTACAAGAATTTTACATAATTGAGAGTGTGATTATAAAACATAGAGTCTATCCTATACAGCTTTGTATTAGTAAGCAAACAGAAACATTTTGAAACTATATCTTCAAGTAAAGGAAGCCAGTAAGGTAGAATGATGGAGATTCTAACACACCCTTCTTTCTGAGAACAGGATCTGATCCTGCTCTTGTTAGAGGTGTCCTCTCTGGCGAGGGCGTGATGATTATGAAGCACCATGAGTGACATTAAAACAATCCACCCTGAAATGAAAACTAATAAGCAGTTCTGAAAGATCCGCCTGCTAGGATGACTAGCAGTGAGATGCTGCACTTTTTTGGGCAGGCGATGTATTGCTGGCTTTTCCCTTCTCACTCTCTCCTCCTCGTTGACAACAAACAACTCTCTGTAAACTTCCATTCCGAGAAGAAGTGAAGTGGGTAAAACACTGACTGGGTCAATATTTTTAAGGGACAGCTCTGGGTTTAACTCGACCAGAGAGAAACTGACAAGATCTCTGTTCCAGACTTAACACTAGAATCTGTTTTGGAAGCAGCCACAGCATGTCCTGCAAACAGACTGTCACTCTGGTCCAGCTACGGGGTCTTTCACTGTCATTGTCCCCTCCATCAGGACTATCCGGGAAGTAAGTTGGCTGAAACCTATCAGTTTACACTACTGCTGCATGCAGACGCACCAGTACCTCCTCCCCCAATCCCTGCCCTGCACTCCTCTCCTCCTTAGCAGGTAGAAAATGCAGAGACCACACTGCCAGGCACCCAACACAGTGTCTGACCGTTAGAGAACCCTAAGAGTAGCTTCATTGATTGGCTTGCTGAAAAAACAAGTCAAAGCAAGCAGTGGGTCTGATATTAGCCAAATCAGGAGTCAAATTACGGTCACTCACCTTATTAGTCCTAATTCTTGGGCACATCTATAACCTCTGCAACTTTAGTAATTTCATTTAAAAAATGGGTATAATCATAGTACATACTTCATAGAACTGCAAATGAAAAACTCATTCATATCAACAAACTACTTACCTCAGTACCTGAAACACAATAGACCACTCAATAAATACAAACTTTCAAGGCAGTTTTCTTCAGGTTAGATTTAAAGGGGAGCAACTCATAAAGTGGAATTTAACATTGCTGCCACCATTTCTTACCTCACTCAGTCCTCATGGCTGAGCCATGCATTTAACAAATATTTATGAAATGACTATCCTATCTTTCTTCTGAAAAACATCTACTTCTGCTTTACTGACTATGCCAAGGCCTTTGACTGTGTGGATCACAACAAACTGTGGAAAATTCTTCAAGAGATGGGAAT
>NW_011439237.1:0-1371 GCF_000754665.1 Bison bison bison
ACCATCTATAATTAGCAAGTGTAAATTGATGTATGATCATTGCTCATTATTATTTACTCCAGAAAAAGTCTCTCCCCACCTCCTCCTTTTTCTTCTCCTTTCTCTTGGAAGCCTCACCTTGCTTTTGAGGACTTCTGTTTAACTAAATCAGGCCCACTCCAGGATTGCTGTGCTCGATCACTCAGTCATGTCTGACTTTTTGTGGCCCAATGGACTGTAGCCTGCTGGGCTCCTGTGCCCATGGGATTTCCTAGGCAAGAATACTGGAGCGAGTTGTCATTTCTTAGGGGTCGAACCCACGTCTCTTACATCTCTTACATTGGCAGGCAGATTCTTTACCACTAACACCACCTGGGAAGCCCCATAATTGAAAATCAAATGATTAGAAATTTGAATTACATCTGAAAAATCTTGTCACTTGTCGAGTGCCAGAAGCTAGACACAAAGGAGTGCCATGCATATAAGATATGAAAATGATCAGAATCCATCAGTGGTGTTGGAAGTCAGGATATTGATTGCCCTTGAGGGAGTGGTCTCTGGAAGGCTCTATGAGGTGGGCTTTGGGGTGCTGATATATTCTGTTTCTGATTCTGAGTGTTGATTATATGGAAGTGCTCAGATTGTAAAAATTCATTGAAGTTATATGTATACTGGCTATAATTATATAAAGGTTTAAATAAAATTAGATGATAGATACTAATATTACGGGTAAATAACCTGGTTGTATGTGAAGGTGTGGGTGTATTTTTTATTACCTCACAGTAAGGCAGTAAGTAGAAAACTCTTTCCTCCCAAATTTCAGAGGACAATGGCTCAGAGGAAAGATGGAAGAGGGCCTTCATTAGCATATTTGACCCTATCTCCTAAGATTATTTCTGTGCAGTGTCTGTGGCTGTATCTACTGAAAATAGAATGGTTATCAAAACAGTTTTAGAATTCTTTTGGACAAAAAGGCATTATTCTCACAAGACTATTAACTCAGGGACCAGAGAAATTGAATTTCCCTTTATGAACTGAACTTTTCCTTGCAAGACCAGTTAAGTTGTCTCTTTCAAAACACAAATGCAGTGAGCTTGCATGCTCATTACCTGTTTGTCTTAGGCTACTTGCATTTTCTTTTCTGTGATAAGACAGAGTCTAGGAAAGCAATTTAATAAGAAAAAAAATCCTACATCTGCAGCAGAGTAATATAATCTGACATTTTTTAAGAGTATTAAATTATACTATCATTTTATAGTGATAAAGGTGAACAGTTTTATGTCTAGATATTTGTGTGGATTCCAATACCCATTTTTAGGATATTAAATAAAATGTTATATTTCCCCTTAATATTTGACTTTTGATGATGTCATTTTATATTTTAAGTCAGCA
>NW_011439238.1:0-1370 GCF_000754665.1 Bison bison bison
ACCTGGCCTCATTCTGCAGTTGACTAAATCATGGAAACTGGTGTAAGTGCGTTTGTCAAAATGGTTACCCAAGGAAAACGGTGAAGGTTATAGTTCTAAACAGCATGCTGTCAATATCAATGGCTCCTTTATCCAGAAGCAATGAACTATGATGGGAAGAACCTAAAGACCAAGTCAGGAGAGGCTGGTCTAGTCTTGCCTCTGGTAGCTCTAAAAACTCAGGCAGTCCTGAACGGCCCTAAGGATTGACTTAATTATTGAGTTGTCAAATGAAGGATTCTGCTTAGTGATCCACATAACTTCCAGCTCAAATCTCCAATTCTGATTGTTCTTGCAAGACTAATACTACAAATAGGCAGAATCTCACTGCACTTTTTCTTGCTGTGTTCCTTTAAGAGAAGACTTGGGCAAATCTTTGATCATACCCATTCCACATTTACAGAAATTGTCTAGCTAGAGTGTGGTTCTCATTCAGAAGCATTTTTCCCTCAGAAGACATCTTGCCATATCTGGAGATTTTTCAGGTGCAACAATGAGAAAGTTTGGGGTGCTACTGGCATCTAGTGGGTAGGGGTCAGGGTTGCTGCTAACATTCTACAATGCAAAGAACAGTATCCCCCTCCCCAACAAAGAATTATTCAACCCAAAATGTCAAGGTTAAGAATTCCTGATCTAGACAGTAAGCTAGATAATAACTTCTCTGTGAGAAGTTGTTTTCTTGGCATCTATATTTCTGGGCACAGAGTAAGAGCTCAGTGTATGCTTGTTAGAACTAGAAAAAAATATTTTTAAAGTTTCTGATATTCCCAGTTCATTAATCATTCCTTTGAGTTAAGATTGTGAAGATTGCTCTAAAAATGCATCCATGACTCATGGTGAGTGACAGTGGACTGATCTGTTACCTGTGGGGCCACCTATTAAGATATAAGTCAGCTTTGTGAAGACACAGTCAAGAGAGGAAACCAGAGTTGTGAAGTGCCTTTCACTAGGGTTATACCACATATGACAGGAAATCTAGCCTGAGGGCTGAAGGTGTTCCACCATCTCTTCAAGATGTGCTAGCTATATTTAATTTTTGAAAAATTACATTAGTAATTGATTATAATGGCTATAACTGGTTATTATAATGGCTATAATGGTTATTTATAATGGCTATTATAATTGGCTATTATAATGGCTATTTAATTACTAATCTATATTGATATTAAGGATAAAGTAAGAATGAAGTTAAGAATGAAGTCTCCTAAAAGTCCATGCTGCTGCTGCTGCTAAGTCGCTTCAGTCGTGTCCGACTCTGTGCAACCCCATAGACGTCTGGCAGCCCACCAGGTTCCCCCGTCCCTGGGATTCTCCAGGCAAGAACACTGGAG
>NW_011439239.1:0-2047 GCF_000754665.1 Bison bison bison
AAAGTGAGTTTCTTTTTATAAAATCATTATCTTCAGACTAGACCTCAAAATACTGCAAAACCAAAGCACGCACGTTTCATTCCTACTCAGTTACAATGAGTATGGTTTTGATTTTTTTTTTAGGCATTGTGGTGATGGTGGCCATGGAGATTTCAGAATTAATCACACGCGTCTACCTTCCAGGTGACCATAGTCTGTCCCTGTTTGCCTTTGTTCCTCTACGCTCTGGGAGGTGTGAGGATATCAGAGCACACAGTCTATTCTGGCTTTGAACTCTGGGCCATTGACTTTGGAACCTGCTCCTGTGAATGATGGCCTTCTAGTCCACCAAGTGACCCAAGGACTTGAGGTCTTAGTTATAATTGTTTCAAAACCAGCACCAGAAAATTCTGCAAGCCTACACTGAAATCCATTCAGTGGAGTTTGTTTTATTGATATTTCATAAATCACAGGAGATTACAAAACCATGTTTTTTAGCCTTTCTTTCTGGATACTTTTACCACAGTGAGCTTTGAATGGCCCTAACTCATGCAGCCTTTTTGTATTTGTCCACACTTCAAGCGGAGTCTATAAAATATATATTGTAAGTTTATTCAGTTATTCGTATTTAGAGTCAAGGTTCCGGTCTATTTGCTGAGTTCTGTTCTAGAGAGAGATAAACACGTTGTTTGTACTTCCTGGTATAGATTTGTAAGAGAGTAGATATGTGGCATGGAAAACATTTTTTGTAGTGTGATTTGCCATGTGGCCTTAAGACGTGTTGTAATCAGGCCTTCGTTTGCAATTGCCACCTTCAGAAGGAGTCTTAATTTCATTTAGGGAGAAGAGTGGAGGGAAAAGAGTGGCCTTGTAATGAGGGTTTCTTTTTCTCAGGGGATGCTCTCAATGATCTGAATCAGACACCCCAAGTTAACTTCAGCGGTTGATCCACAGAAAAAGGGACATTCTTTTAAATGATTTGCAAAATCACATTCAAAGAGACCTGTGGTATGGTTACTGCTGGCCAGAGCAGGCTACCATGTACTGACTGTATTCCTGTCTGAGCTCTGCCTTTTCTTAACTTGCCTGGCAGTTTTAGCTAAATGAGTTGGTGTTTGCTTCTGAATGTGAAGCTCTGGCCCCCTTCTGATTAGTGGAGAGACTCCTAGATGTCTAAGTTATTTGACTTTAAGGCACAAGCAAAAAATGCCATATTTCTGCATAGTCTGCAGAATATCTTCAGTCAGACAAGACTGACTTCAGGTTCCAGGTCTCACACATACCAGCTTTTTGTCTTTAGAAAAGTTACCCTCTCTAAGATTCAGAATTTATCCCTAGAATTGACAGAATATTAGTACTTGCTTCCCCTGTTAGTGCAAGAACTAAGTGAGATAATCCACAGAACTACTCAGTACACTGCTTGGCACACAGCAAATATTCCCTAGATGTTAGCTATAATTTTCTTATTGCTATTATTTTTACTCTATGTCAGAGAAGTATGGACTATGAATGTTAGAGGTAGAATGTTATCTAGAAATAGAAAAGACCCTGTTCTTTGAAAGCTGAAGAAGAAGAGGGGGAAAAAGGAGCCCCGTACTTCATTTCCCATCCTTCAAACTTGTTTATTACAGTAGTAGGTTGCCATGGAAACTTTCGGGATTAAGATGGTATTATTGAGTTAAGCATTCAATAAACATCTCAGGAAAGAAATCTAAGACATGTATGCACACCATAAGTAGTTTTCAAATGAAAGGGTTATTTGGGGGCAAAGAGGGGATGGCAGTTACTGACTTGCTTGTCTCATGGGAGTGGCCTGAGAGAATGACGATCGAGTTGAAACTGTGATCATCACCCTGCTTTTGCCTCTTTGAGGGCCGTTCCACAAAGTTGTCAGTAGTTACAGCCAGAATTTCAAAATGGGAAGCTGCTCTTTACGTACCAGGGAGTGTGGCTTTCCAAAATAGATTCTGAAGTCGAAAAGAACTCTGAGTGTTTTTTGAGAAGGGCTGACCTCCTTTCATGCCACTTACTGTGAATTAAAGCTGCGAGGGAGAACTAGTTCGGGCAT
>NW_011439240.1:0-1366 GCF_000754665.1 Bison bison bison
CTCAAACAGCAAGCTTTGGCTCTACCTTGCAGAGGTCACTATTCACCCATATTCAAAGCAATTTCAGTGATCTCACTCCGACCCTTCTTTCATTTATAACTGTGGTGAGTGTGAAGTAAAGTAGCAGAGAGTCATGATGGAGAATGAAGTGTTACTTATAATAGCCTGATCAATGGTTTGGAAGTGACATAGAATTCTACCACTATTTGAAGTTTAAAAATAAAGTTGCTGAAAGAAAATTAAAACCTGTGATAGACATGTGAAAAATTGTATCAAGAAAGCGAGATAAAAGCTACCATTTAGCCTGTTATGAAGAGGCTTCAGGAAATTATATGTGGTCATGAAAATATTGTGCTTCAAAAGACCCTTTCAAAAGAAATTGTACAAAACTATCTTCAGGGGCACTTTTGTGATTTTGAAAGAGAATTATTCCCTATAGAACAATGCACCTAGCATGGATGAAATGGGAAAATTATTTTTTACTTGTAACTTCTATGATTATCAGTAAGAACAAATACTAAAGTGTAAAACAGAAAAAAAAATTCAGTCAGATAATAAGTCCATTAAGAGCAATGGTCTGAAAAATATGAGTTTCAGTATCTAATATGTTGTAACTTTCAATCAGCTACCATAGAATAAATGTAATAACACATTTATGAAAGCAAAGAAGTATGATAAAATTTATAAGAACTAACAGAAATTACGTAAAATAGAGTAAGAAATGCACAAAGCCATAGTTTGTTTAGAGGAATAATGATTAAAAGTCCAAAAATAATAGGAAAGTGTAATGGCTAATGACATATATAGAAAGGCTTCCTGGTGGCTCAGTGGTAAAGAATCAACCTGCAATACAGGAGACCTACAGAGGATGTGAGCTTGATCCCTGGGCCAGGAAGATCCTTTGACGAAGGAAACGGCAATCCATTCCAGTATTCTTGCCTGGATAATTTCCTGGACAGAGGAACCTGCCAGGCTACAGTCCACAGGGTTGCATAGAGTCAGATACTACTAAGCGACTAAACAACAACAACAATAATGGCTAATGACATATATGGAAATATAATACATAGATCATGCATTTGTGGCTGTTAGAAATTTGCTATATCAAACACTGGTTTATTTTCATTTCCATTCAATACTCTTTTCCTGTCCCTCAAAAGGACATTGAAGGAAAAGAACACTATGGTAATAATCCTCAATATTAAAATAATTCTATGCCTGGAATCAGCAAGGAAGAAAAAAAAGATCAGTGATTACATGTGAATTAAGGAAACTGATATCTCTTTTCTCAGCTAGAGAAGAATTAATCTAGGCTGACAATTAATGAAAAGAACTGTGATAAGAAATAAGTGAGAGCCATGTATCA
>NW_011439241.1:0-2047 GCF_000754665.1 Bison bison bison
GGACAGAGGAGCCTGGTGGGCTACCATGTGGTCAGGAAGAGTTGGATACGATTTAGCAAGTAAACAACAACATCCCCAAGCATAGCTGGGAGATATCAGAGAAAAACAAATAACCCAAAGACGTGGCTTAGAATTTAGGCTTAAATACCATCTTAATAGGGAAAGGGCAGTGGGTTGTAGACCTTTTAGGGGCGAGTAAAGGTTTTAGGGAAGATGAGTGAGCCTTAGAAGAATGAATGGAAAGTGTGATGGTTTTGACAGTGTGTCTCGGTGTGGTGTATACTTCTAGTCTCCTCTCCAGTAACAAGCATCAGTCTTCCCAGGTTGATGAAATTCCTGGGGAGGGGATATGTGACAAAAGAGTTGTTGCTTGTCCTCTTCATTGCTGCATCTCTAGCCTTCCTGAAAGATGCCTTGTGAGTAGAATGTGCTAGACTCACTTTTACTTAATATATGAATAAACATGATGACATTTATGCCCTGGGAATACATCTTGAGACTGAGCAATAGGGGCAAGAAATAAGTCAGAAGTTGAAAACCTTTAACATAATCTTGCTATGATAAATCCTAAAATAGAATGCTGACCATGTGGACTGATACAGATATATGTGGAAAATATGAAAAATAAAGAGACATAGACTTGCATGCTCCCCATTCCAAAAAAGAAATATAAAATCTAAGTATCAATAAAATTCTTCATTTTTTAAGTACAATGACTTGAAATATTGTATTATCAATAGAATCAACTGAATAAATAACTCAATTTTATCTAATATATTAATTTGATTCAGAAGATTCCTAATTTAGAGTGCTATGGATTCAGAACCAGTGCTTACATTTGAAGTTCAAATATGAGATGCATTTTTTTAGGATCATTGTCACAAGAAGCCCCCACTACCATCCCTGACATATCATCTGATCCATTAAAGACATGAAAAAGCTGCATACAGCTTTTCCAGTTTACAAATGGAAAAATATGTCCATAATTGTATTATTTTGAATCACATACATTCCATTCACTCTCACTATGCTCCCTAAATATGTTTTCAATTGTGTGAATTATATGCTTTCTAAATATATTTATCTATCCGTAGAGTAAACAAATATTTATTGAGTTATATAATGATGCTGGTGGATGTAACAGTAATATACTAAATGGCACTATTATGATTCCTAAAGTGCCCCCTTTTCTGAGTTAATATAAAAATCAATTCGATTTCAGCTGAATCAACAATAAAGCTACCAGCAGAATGCCTAGCATGGAGCAGGTATTGAGTAAAAGTGGGTATTAATCTCAATTTATCATTTATAGCATATCTGATTCTGTTTGGTGCTTGGATGACTATAAAAGAATTCTAAGCTAAGGGATTTATTATCTTATTGTGAGTGTAAAGGAGGAAAAATAATTTCTCCTCTACCCTTATGCATTCTTGGCTGAGAATCTTATAATAAAAAAACAGATTAACAAGAGAAAAAAACAAACAGAATTTTATTAAAATGTATCCCTCATATACCTAAGAGATGCCTAGGGAAAAGTGAGTAATTCAAAGAGGTGGCTTAAAATTCAAGTTTAAACATCATCTTAATAGAGAAATAAGAGGGGATTGTAGGTTTCTTAGAGGAGAGTAAATGACATTTAGGAAAGACAAATGGGTCCTTAGAAGAATAGATGGGAGGTGTGAATAGTTTGTGACAAAGTGGGTCTGGGTGTAATGTCATTTCTAGTCTCCTCTCCTGTGACATGAGTCAGTTTTCCCTGGTTGATGCAACTCCTGGGGAGGGGATTTATGACAACTGAGTTCCTTTTGCTAAATCCATCTATAGGCAGAGACTGGGAGTTCAGAGAAGTTATCTCCATGTATTTGCTCTTTTTCACGTGCCGACAGCTCAAAATAATCAACGTGCCAAAGTGGCATGTTTCATTGTGGCATATTCTGCTACTCTTCATCAGCTAAGACAAGAAACAACCATAAAACAAAGGACTGGCAAAGGACTACAACACATACACCTTCACCTAAGCTCCTCAGCTGAGAAGAATAACCAGTTA